>NW_020291702.1:161138-197847 GCF_003184785.1 Aspergillus japonicus CBS 114.51
CGGTTGGTTGGCTGGGAACTTTGGGGAGACACACGGGGGGGGGGGGTAAAAGTTCCAGCCCATGATATCACCTGCGGAAATGGGAAGCGGGCGGGCGGGTTAAGTTGTCATGTTGGAGTGATTCTTTGGGTTTGGACGGGCAGATGATTCTTCCTAGAAGCCTGGCTTCTACACTTGTATAGGAAGGTAGTATCTCACTTCGGCTTAAGGGGGGAGAAAACGAGAGCCCTGAAAGGAGACGAGGCAACTGAAAAGGTTGCACGAACACTTGGCTCTTTTCTAGTTTGGGTTGTTGGAGGAGAGAGCCCTGAGAGCGAGAGCAAGAGGTCACTATGGGAAATTCCAGATTCATTCCCCCCCTCGTAGTGTATGTAGTGTTACAATCGTTCTCGATTTTCGAAAGGGGCTGAACAATCGACGGAGGCCTAGAATAGGCAGGTAGATTTCCCCCCTCTCACTCATCGACAGTCTCGAGTCCAGACTGTTTGTGGTACTGAGAATCTACTGATCCTCTGGCGTGAGGTGGACTGAGAGACCGTCAGGGGACTAAAGGAGAATAGTGGGGGAGAAGGGAAGAGGGAAAGGGACGAGGCACAATGGCACATTAACCAAGACTTCCAAGCCAAGCGCAGACATCCCTGGCAGGTTCACTCTTCAGCTCTGTCTGTCTGTCTGTGCGTCAGTCAGTTTTCCGTCCGGCAATTCAGGCCCTGACAACAACTCCGTGCTCACTGGCCACCCTCATCATCATCATCATCATCATCACCACCCTGCTCTTGTGACGCGTAAGTTTGGACGACGGGGTGTTCTACCCTGAGACAGACAAGTAAGACATGGCCAACCCAGTCAGGAACGGTCAACAGCCGCGGAACCAAGGACCCTGAAAACACACCAAAAAAACCGCTGGAGTACCAAGCTTCCTGCGCCGGCAAGCCTCAGGACTCCAGGACTCCCGTGAGAACTCCGGTGGGCGGGAAAACAAACCTAGTGTGCAGAAAGTGGAGATGGTCCGGCCTTGGCATATGTCAGCTTATTTAGTGATGTGGTTTGCAGTTGGTCATTGTTCTCTGCTCCCTACATCATCATCCGCTTCAACATCAGGGATTGGAGGTGTTATCTGATGGATGGCTGTTTGTTGATTGCGTGGCTTGATTAGGCGACGGTGGGATGATACTGTACCTAGTAGATCCGATCGGAGTTGAGTTCAGTCCAGTAGAATCAGTTGAGATTCACAGCTACTCAGTCATCTCACTCGCACTTACTCACGTCACTTACTTCCTCGGAAATCACTAGCGCTGGATCAATGCGTCAAAGCAATTTATCTGAGGGCGAAAGAACGGGTATACTCCTCTTTTCTACGGAGTACAATCTAAATAAATTCCTCATTCTCTTATTCTGGTAGACCCTGCATTTGGACTTCGCTGGGAAACGGGAAGCTACTACCACCGCAACGTCATAAGTTCCCCTCCCCCCCCCGACACCCGCGTGTTGGATATACAGTGCATGAATACAGACAAGACACGGGAACTAAATGAACGATCTGAACGATTTAGTCCAGATAAGGGAGGTAGATGGGCTTCCCTGCATTTCCGAGTCTCCGATCCACCACCCCTCTTTCGCCTACAGTTCGGAGTGACATGGATCAACCATATATCCAATTATAATTAGTACCGCGACAACAACAAAGCAGTGGAAGTTCGGTATACCTACCACCTTTTACCACCTGGACTTTTCTTCCTGAGACTTCCTTCCTTCCTTCCTTCCTTCCTTCCTTCCTCCCTTCACATGTCCCTCGGATCTGGCAGTGGTACTAAGCTCATCATCGCCCGCGGCGGTTGAGAGATTGAGCGTCGTAATGCTGCTTGCGAAGTCCCTCGGGATCGCGAGCACGACATTCGTGGTGTTTCATCTGTGTGCTATAGTCGTTGCAGATGATTACTCCGAGCCTAATGCTTGGTCTTGTGTATAGACGTTGGAGCCTGGAGGTGATCTTCAAGGGTTTCTGTTTTGGATCATGTGGTAAGGGGCGTCTAGCTATCAATCAGTATGGCACATAGTCTGCAATTTGCGTTTGTTCTTTGTATGATGCAAATGCAACTGAATGTCATCATCATCATCATCATCATCAACTCTACCAATAAACCCCCGATTAATCCTTACTGCCACCCGTACATCCACCACCACCACGCATATAAAAATGTATGAGTAGATGCAAGTATATACAATAACCAAATGTGAACCCACGGAACCCCAACACCGCCGCTCCCCCTTCAGTAAAACAAGTCACCCAAGCAAGGACAGTAGCAACCCGGTATTCCGCCACCGCGACGGTAGTACTGAGTAGTAGAACAACCCGCATACCAAGTTTCTAAGTATACATTATATCCGAAAGGGGGGTGGGATGTAAAACGGGACGTTTTTTTTTTTTTTCTCTCTCTCTTGAACTCGGGAACCTGGGGGTCCCTCACACTCCATTCCCCACTTGATCTGACATCGAATCAGAACCGACCGTTGCGACGCACGCCAAGACCACCTACATTGAACAATGGGGGCGGATGGAGTCCGGCTTACGCGGCTTTTGCTTGACACCAACTGGGGGGGAATGAAGTCACTGCAGTTGCGGTTTTTTGGTGAAAGACAGTTAACTTATTCGTACAATTATTACCTCATCCGCCTGGACTGTTATCATCGTCATCTTCAATAGCATTGTTGCTATTTTGGAGGTTGGATGGGGTTGGAGTAGGGGAGGTACCCAGGTAGGGAAAATATGGAGTTAGGTTTGGGTCATACATTTGGATCATGATAGTTTGGTTGATTAGAGAATGGGAAAAGCGGAATAGCTGGCTGCCAGCAGAGGTGGTACTGTAGCTAGTAGTAGCCCATGGACTATGTCGGACAATAGGGTTCTCTGTAGTTCGAGGCTTATCGACAACATATACTAGAACTTGGATAATCGGTTACATACTGAAGATATAATATGTAGATGGAGGTTTATCAACTGGAGTACCTCTAATTCAATATCTAGGCCAATGTTCATTCGCTACGCGAGGTATATATTGATTGTACTCGTCTATGAGTATGGCGCTTTATGCAAAGCAATAAAACTCTAGAGAAGGACGGAAGGATGGTTTAGGAGACAATTACACTTTTTCCAGATAGGTAAATGAAACACAATACCTGGATTCTCTTTGGAAGTTGATGGCCTTTTGTACATGATCTGGCTTTTCACCGCCAGAGCCAGAGTCAGAGCCAGCTGGAGTGTAGTCTTAAGGGCTCTTTTGCTACGGGTAAGTTCGAACTTGCTGGACTCCACCTTTCTTATGCTGAACTCTGGACCCTGCGCTGAAGCTTCTTACAAGGAGAGGCAGTTGCTTTGGACACTTGGAGCTTATATGCTCATTTGCACCGAGGGAGAATCGGGTAGACAGTCTTATGGATTGGATATCTATACTACAGAGATATCACAAAGGGCTGTCTGCAACCTCATTTATCCGGTTTCTTAGGGTTGTTTAGACTGAAAGAGTATTGATAGGATTCTTGTTGGAGGATCCCTTCCCATATACCTTACTTTGGGACTCTCACGGTCTATCCTGCCTATTTTGCCTATCGGGGTATGCAACCCGGCTCACGATCTTTCTGCACATGGCCTGATATCTGCAGCACGGACAGGCAGAGGGTGTTAATGGCAATTACCTAAGTATCCGAATCTACTGCTCAATTGCATCGCCTTATGACTGGGGTGCAAGTGTTGCATGCACCTATCTAATGCATGGCATTGACTCTCTGATAGGAGAATGTTGCAGAAGGCCTATTCGCTTCGAACCGGTTCCATCATCTCGATATCATTGCTTCCAACTAGCAGATACGGATTGGATTTGTGATGTTAGAGCAGTAATTCCCCATCTCTATTCTCAGCAAATAGTGACAACGCATCAAATCATTGTATCATATCCTTCGTTTCCCATTCACATTCACCATGCCTCATGCATCTAAACCTGGGCATACCTCTCATCCACCCATCCGATGACATCGGTTAACATCCAAGCACAGAATAAGAAATACCGAAACGCTAGGGAGAAAGGCTGTCACTTCAGGCAAATCAAACCACAGAATCAGAAGAACCCTCATCCATAAAACCAATACTCCGCCGCATACTCCACCCCAAACTCCCCCTCGTGCGCCGCGCACGTCGCCGGACTCGTTCCTCCAGCTGTGTGGACACGGTAGATCTCCTGCAGAAGGGCAATTTGCGCTCAGTCAGCATACGATTCTTAGCCCCTGTCACATATACACCCATTATTCCATGGTAGCATCAGAGAAAAAAGAACGGACCTTGATACCAGATCCCTCCACCCCAACCATCTTCAACCAAGGCACATCTCCATCCCCGCCCCGGGGGGCATTCACACTCTCCACCTTTTTGGCCTTGACCCAGTTGGACTCATATCTTCCGCCCTGTTTTCCGAAAGTCGCGGGGCGGAGATCGAAGACGGGCATTGCTGCTGCTGCTGCTATCGAGGTGGAAGAAGGTTGGGGGGCAGAGAAGTAATGCTCCCCGATGATCGCGGACTGGGACAGCAGCACGGCGTAGAAGGCCAGGACTTCCTGCGGGATGGACCGGGTGAGTCCCGGGAGGGCGTGGAGGAATTGGTGTCCGTGATTCTTCGGGGTTGCGGCGATGCAGGAGACGTCGTAGAGCGTGGCGACGGCGCCGGTGGCGGTGGGCGCTGTGGATGAGTTCGTGGACGGGCAGGTGTAGTTCTGCGTGCCGCGGCCTAGGGCGATGAACTTGAGGGAGAGGTGGGCGGAGGGGGGACTGAGGTGAGGTGGTGGTGTTGCTGCTGCCTCGTCTCCGAGCTTTGGGATGGCTGTCGAGCGTCTGCTGGTGGTTTGGTTGATGGAGACGACGTCGAGGGGACATTGGGCTAGGCGCTGCGAGGAGAGGGCGTGGGAGAGGGAGATGAAGCTGGTCGCTAGGTGGACGGCATTCGGTGGGTGATGTTCGATTTCGGTTTCGGTTTCTGTTGCTGTGGTGGGAGGGGAGGGGAGGGGGGCTGCGGTGGTGATGGAGAGGATGGAGAGGAGGATGAAGAGGGTGTTGAGGACGATGTGGTGGAGGCGCATCTTGGTGGTCTCGTCTCCTGGACGATGGTGATGTCTTTGGATTGAGTTTGGTTGTAGATGGTGGTGTAGAGGGGATGGTAGAGATGTTGGACCTGAGAGATGAGATGAGTTGAGATGATACCAACGAGTCGGAAGGAAAGTGTTACTCTTATTATGTTATTCCTCAACAGTGGATGTGCCAATATTCATCTCCCACAGCAGCTGACCTCTCCCCCTCTCTTGCCCCTGCATCAGTGCAGAATCGCATGCCAGGTTGGCATCCTCAGTATGCCTCGCCAGATTTAGACATGTGGAGGCGAAGCAGAAGGCATGAGGATGGAGAAGCTATCCAACATCTACAACTACCAGCGATGCCGCATCACTGATACTGATCCTTCAGCAGGGCACAGCTCCTTATCAGTAACTCCAGCACGCTCTCAACTGTGCCACAAAAGAAGACAACGGCAAAAGCCTTGCGAGTCAAGTGCATGAGATGGTATAGAAGCGAAGCCAAGGTCGAATGAGATGGAGATAGAACCCGCAAGGTTTCGATTAAGCGCCGCACCGCAGACATGCGCTCCTGATTTGCAGTGTTGGCCAGGCAGAATGCTCCCATTTGCTGGTCTATTTCTTTTAAGGTTTCTTGAGTATCTCAAAGCTGGTGTCGTGTTGGTCCATGCTCCCTCTCGTCGAGACAATATGCTGCTAAGCGCTTGGAAGGTTGCCGAGTATCAGGATGCCACACTCGCCATCATCTTGACTTTTACCTCATGAGAAGGAAGATTGAAATATCCTGCTTGTTCACGAAGCCGCTCGTTCTTGATATTGCTCATCATTGCTGGACTGGTTGCAGTGAGGTAGCAGACAAACCACACCAAGCACATATCGGATACCTTATTCCAGAAGCAGGACGAACTTCCTCACAAGCACTTCAACCCCAAGCACTTCAACTCCAAAGACACGATACTGAAAGCCAACAGCTGCGAAGACCCACCTCGAGAGTTCATCCAAATGCTATTCAATGTCTTTTTCATCTGTCCCCAATCCCTGCACCATGGACCATTTTCCACATTTATCATACTCTGACAAATCATCTACCCATAAAAAGACACTAGTGTCATATGGAGGAGACCACGAATAAGGCCGTTATCACAGGTATGCTGAGTGCAAGATCCCCGAAAAAGGAGTGGACTAACCCTATCTTTACATCTTCAACCAAGACAAACTTCATATTTCCTTGTCCGAGCCACTCGTCCATCTAGACACTTACCATTCCCGCAACCCTGAAACCAACCAGAGAGCACTAACCATCTTTGATCTGCCACCCTCGAGACGAATCTGCTTCATCCAAAGCAGAAAACGGTGTGTTTTTGTTTGACCCACCCTGAAACAAGAGAAGCCACTTTTCCCTTTCCCCGTTGAGCAAATCCCAACCCATAGATCCAGAAAAAGGAAAGCTCATCCTTTGACAGTCTCTGACATGTATGACATACATGACATCTGAGACACGGTCTACACAGTAACTTATACACAGTCCAGACGCGAACCGTTATTGCTCTAAGACAATCCATCCTGAGAGTAAATCGTCGAACCGAAGATGCTGACGTAGTCTTGGCTCCATCGCTAATATCACTGCTTACTAGAGCGGAAGAGGACGTAGAGTATCTGGCTACAACTCTGAGATCGAGGCACGGTTACACCATCAGAATCATTAAGAGTGGAGAGCATTGAAGTACTATGTAAGACAAAAACCGTTGGGGGTGTGGAAATGATCCTCCGATCTTACTACTGTACTTGGTGATCGGGGCTGGAAAAGGGTATGAAACATGTGGGAATTGAGAGTGGGACTGTCTTCGATATAACATATATTGGGGCGGGCGTTAGACGTTCTCGGCTTGAGATTAAATCTCGCAGGTGGTGGTGTTTCAGATTGAGATTGCCTGGTTGACGCGTCGAGGGAGGCTCGTGTATAAGATTGATTAATGAGGGAAATTGGGTACAAGGGTCGGGTGTGCCCGATTCGGGGCGTTCTGGGATTGTTCCAGTTTGAGATTTGCAATGGGGTTGCATGATAGATGGTCGGTTCAGTGGTGTATACAGTATATGTGTACCTTGTGTATGGCTGAGCTACAGAGTTAAGGATAGTCGTTCTTACTCTGCCAAAGTTGAGAGGATAGGCTGCTAGCAAAGCACAGAAGTCTATTATATTGAAAATTACTTCCTCCCGCCAAACCAAGCAATACTCTGCAGTATTTTAATAGTATCAAATGTAGTGTTTCATGAAGTACGAATGAAGTATACCCAGGAACGCCGAGCAGATGGGATATGTGCATTTGAAAAGGAGAAAAGATTCGACAGCGCCAGGCAGTCAACAAAACGTTTATTATGGGGTATGTCTAACGGATCCGGTCCAGCTTGGCGCGGTTCATGGCGATCTGCTCGTCGACGAAATCGCTCTAGAGAAGTTGTTAGCAACAAGTTCAAATAGTCCATAAGCCAGAGTTCCTCTCTCACCTTGCCCGTGATACGTTCCAAGTGACGGTTCTGCTCGTCCAGCTCCCGACCTGTGGCTTTGGCGAGACCGTTCAGACGGCTTGCGGCACCGCCAAGCAGATCCAAGTTCTGCTCGATCTCGTTCTCCATCGCCTCGTCCTCACTATCCGCCTCGAACTGGTACTTGGCACGGTCGGCGACGTTGGTCCGGCCGCGCGTGGTCTGCTTGCTCGCCTCGCGGTCGATCTCCCGGAACGTGCGCTCCATCCGCTGGTTGGTCTTGAAGGCCTCGTTCCGCGTGCCGTCGCGGGTCTCCCGCTCCTGCCGGTGGGTGTCCAGGACCCGCTCGTCGCGCTCGCGCCGCCGCCGGGCACTGGTGAAGGGGTTGGAGACGTGGACCGCAAACATGCTCTTGTTGAGGGTTTTGAGCTCCTTGGCCTTCTCCTCGGCGATCCGGCCCTCGATGGTGGCGACGTCCAAGCTCCGCTCCGCATCGTGGATGCGTTCGCCCTGCGCGCCCAACCGAGCCAGCGTCTCCCGACCGGTCTCCTCCGCCTGCGCCGCAATGCGGAGGGCGTTGCGGGTCGACGCCACATCCCCCTGCTTGATGAACCGGATGTCCTGCTTGATGGTCTGGATCTCCTCCTCTTCCTCTTCCTCCGCGGTCAGATGCCGTTCCTGGTAGGTCGATGTGTTGTAGTCGTTACTGCCGCCGCCGTAGGCCGCACCGCCCTCCGAGTAAGGCGGCGGGGGACCGCCGGCCTGCGGCTGCTGCTGCTCTGCTCGTTCCCGTGCGCCTCCAAAAAGAGCATCTCTGTTGGCATCCGCGGCTGCGGCGTCGTTGGGGTCGGTGCTGCCTAGCCCTCCGTAGCCGCCGGGGCCGTACCGGGAGGCTGCTGGCGACGCTCCACTGTTGGTGCTGCCCCCGAAGCGATCCGATCCATATCCACCCTGGTTTCCATATCGGTTCGGCGCATAGCCTTGCTTGTTGTCTCCGGGGATGCTGGCGGGGCCAGAAGGAGCCGGAGCGGCGGGTTGCTCCCCAGCTGGAAGAGGGGCGACGCCAGCTTGGATCTTGGCTTTCGTGTAGGGATCGGTGGGGATGGGTTTGGCGTACGGGTTGGCGGGAGGTGCTGGGCTCTTGCTCTTCGACCGCGAGCCGAACAGCGCCAGGCGGTTGGAGGAATCGTCCTCGTCCCCGGACTTTTTGAAGCCGAACCTGCCCATGGCGGTTGATCTGTGGTCGAGGGGGTTTTAGGGTAAGAATGTCAATTTGTCGGAACGGCCAGCAAGTGGTAGAAAGCAGCTTCTCGAAAAGGACAGATAATGGTAGAGTAAGAGGGAAAATTAGGGAAAAGAAGAAAAGGAGATAGAAGGATGTAAGAGGGGCGAAAGACAGGCAGGCAACGTTCAGGGGAGCAGCAGCAGCGCCTCAGGCACTATAATTGGAATTGGGGGGTGGAGGGGGAAAAGGCGGAGGGTAATCTCGTTACACCAGCTATGGCTGCTATTCGAAAGGATAAAGGCCGTTATGACGGTCTCGGTACCGGAGAGCTGTGACAGGCTGTGCTGCCACTAAGCCTACAACGGTTAGTGCAGTGGCTGGACCCTTCCAAGCCTCCTCCAAATCCAGCCAAACCAACCAAACCAAACCAACCCAAACCAAACCATCGCCCGCCGGAAACGTCCGCGCGCGGATCTCCGACTCAACCAACTTAACCAACTTAACCAACTGACCAACTTAACGATCTTAACGAAAACTTCCTCCTTCTCAGTAATGCTCATTGGCAGTCATGGCGCCGTACCCGGGGTCTGATGCAGACTACTTCAAGGACAAGGCGCGTAGAGATCTGTTGACCCTCCTCGAAGGCGTGAGTAAGGCTTGCTTCTACCTTTGGTCGCCTATGTACATCAGCTGAATCCTTCGGTGCAGGTCCGCGGTAAGAAGAACCTCATCGTCAGTCAAGATCTGGCTGGTCCAGTCGGGCTGTTCGTCAAGTTCTCTTTGCTTCAAGAGTACGGTGTAGATCGCGTGTTCCTACTGGAAAATGGCAATGTGGACTCCTCTCAACGCAATGTCGTCTTCTTAGCGAACGCCGAGAAGCTTCCTCAAGTGCGGGCTGTGGCAGGTATGTCGATGTATTCCTGTTTACCACCCTCAGCACACCTGTTTCGTAAGACAAGCTGGGTATCACTCCTTCTACCCAGGAGACTCTTGCTTGGGACAGACTGTAAAGCGCGCAGACTCCCCTCTACTCTACGTAGCCAGTCACGCGCTCCCGATATCAAACACATTTGAAGATATCAGCTCAATCATAGGCTTTCTCTCTTCTACTTGTCTGATTGAAGGCCATCAGTATGAGCTAACATGCCACTAGAACAGGTCAAGCGCCTCCAGCGCAATGGCAGCATTGAACATGAGATCTCTATTTTCTGGGTTCCAAGACGGACACTTGTAAGCAACACAATCCTCGAGGAAGCAGGCATAATCGGAGACGTGAACATCGCCGAATTTTCGCTGTACTTCATGCCGCTGGAACAGGATGTCCTGTCTCTAGAGATGGAGGACGCCTTCAGTGATCTCTACCTGGTAAGCTTGCCTGGTGCAGCATATTTATTCCACAAAGCCCAAGTAACCAACATCCATGCAGCACAAAGACCCAGGATGCATCTTCCACTCCGCGAAGGCCCTTATGGACATTCAGCAGAGACACGGCTACTTTCCTCGGATCATCGGCAAGGGTGATCATGCAAGACGACTGGCTGACCTGCTTCTCCGAATGAGAAAGGAGCTCGACGCTGAAGAGAGCTCCGGGCTCGCCGGCGTGTCAGCCCGCGGTCTCTTGCCCAGTGCAAGCACAGAGAGCCTCATCATCATCGACCGGGAAGTTGATTTCGGCACCCCGCTCCTCACTCAACTGACCTACGAAGGCCTCGTCGACGAGACAGTCGGCATCAAGAACAATCAAGCCGACATCGACACCTCCATCATCGGCGGCGCGGCCACCGTTCCACAAACGCAGGAATCCTCTAAAGGCCCGCAACAGCCCTCGTCCTCCAAGCAGCACCAGAAGCGCAAGATCCAACTCGACTCATCCGACCAGCTCTTCAGCCAACTGCGGGACGCCAATTTCGCCATTGTCGGCGACATCCTCAACAAAGTCGCGCGCCGCCTCGAGAGCGACTACGAAAGCCGCCACTCGGCCAAGACCACGACGGAGCTGCGCGAGTTCGTCAACAAGCTCCCCTCCTACCAACTCGAGCACCAGAGCCTGCGCGTGCACACCAACCTCGCCGAGGAGATCATGCGCACCACCCGCGCCGACATCTTCCGCAAGCTCCTGGAAGTGCAGCAGAACTACGCCGCGGGCTCCGACCCGACCTACCACCACGACGCGGTGGAGGAGCTCATCGCCCGCGACGTCGCCCTGCCCGCCATCCTGCGCCTCCTGTGCCTCGAATCCTGCATGTCCGGCGGTCTCCGGCCACGGGACCTCGAGAATTTCAAGCGCCAGATTGTCCAAGCCTACGGCCACCAGCACATCCTGACCTTCTGCGCCCTCGAGAAGATGCAACTCCTTCAGCCCCGTGCCTCCACCAACCCCACCTCCCTCCTTCCCACCACCACGACTGCCGCCGCAACAGGAGGTTCCCCCCATCACCACCACCAGCACAACACAAGCCCGCGCACCAACTACAACACCCTCCGCAAGACCCTGCGCCTCGTCGTCGAGGAAGTCAGCGAAAAGGACCCCAACGACATCGCCTACGTCTACAGCGGCTTCGCTCCGCTGAGCATCCGCCTGGTCCAGTGCGTCCTGCAGAAGCCCTACATGCTCTCCCTGGCGCGGGGCGGGCCCGTGACCAGCCCGACTCCAACCTCCGCCCCCGCCAGCGCGACCACCTCCTCGCCGGGCTGGCTGGGCTTCGAGGACGTGGTCAAGAGCGCCCGCGGCGCGACGTTCAGCCTCGTGCAGAAGGGCGACGACAAGGCCGTGCGCGCCCGTCAGACCGTCAGCGGCGCCCCCGCCATCAAGACGGTGTACGTCTTCTTCCTGGGCGGCATCACGTTCACCGAGATCGCCGCTTTGCGGTTCATCGCCGCCCAGGAGGCGTCCCGGCGCCGCATTATCATCTGTTCGACGGGCATTGTGAATGGGGATCGCATGATGGAGGCGGCGATTGAGACGGGAAGTTTGGCGTGATACGGGTTCTTATTGGGACATGGAGTGAGAATCGAACGGTGATGATGGTTGTGGCGATCACATGACATGATCTGATATGATAATATACTTCACCCCTTCATTTCCCATGGTCGACAGTATATCATTTCCCCCGAGGAGTCGGCCTGGAGGTCCCTGGTAAGCCAACTATGGTCGCTTCGCAGTGTCACCACCGTCTAAGGCATTACGTAGACGGAAAACCCAGACAGCTTCCATGTACTACGTGCTAAACTCTGACCATTGAACTTGAACGTTGATAAGATGTTTAAAAATGCCATTGGACTGATTTCTCCCACATAAAAGAATCGATAACACGACAAGAGAAAAAAAAAAAAAAAGAGAACACGCCAAATCCAGCCTCGGCAAACACCGTAATAGTGAACAGGTCCCCAGTGTGATATGATTGATGCTGAAAGGTGAAAATGATGATGGAAATGATGGAAAAGAAGTAGCCCAGTGAAAGCTAGAACCAAATTGTTTGAATACATGAACCACGGCGGACAGAAAGAGGTCGAGATTTGAGAAGGTGGGGGGGAATCAAATCAAACGATGATGGACAATTCGGAGCGATCCAGCCCGTCGTCTTCGAGGTTGGGGTAGTATGGGATCATAGCATCTGCGCTCTGCACATACGCGTCATTGTAGAGGCGCCAGTAGGGGACGCGGACCTTGCGAGCGGGGTGGAACAGGCCGGCCCAGACGTAGTTCATGACGGTTCCCGTGCCGACAGCCATGCGGATGGCGTCGATGGCCTCGATGACCCGGTCGATGACGTGGGGGCTGGTCTCGAAGATGTTGGGGAAGACCAGGTTCAGGAGGTGGACCATGGCGTCTTCGCACCCGAGGCCCACGACGCCCAGCGCGATGTGCTTCACCACGCTGGCGGCCGTCTGACGATGCACCTGATCGCGGTCGATCAGGGCGTCCTCGAGGAGCGGCGTGACCGCGTAGACGTAGTCCTTGGCCATCTCGCCGATGTATTCGAACAGGAAGGACATGGCCTTGAGGACACCGTTCTGCACGTTCAGCTCGGGCACCCGGTACTCGTTCATCAGAGCCGGGAGCACAGTGAACGGCGCACAAGTCTCGGCCACGATACCGATGGCGACAGCGGTACAGACACGCGATTGACGTTCCTGGACACGCAGGTTGTTGAGCAGCGTGGCCAGCACGTCCTGGGGACCAATGGCCTTGGCGATGAAACCGAAAGTGTTGTTGGCAGCACGACGAATGCCCTTCTTGTGAGCCTTCAACATGTCCAGAAGCTCGAAACAGATACGCATCCACTCCCTGGCGTTGACGGATTCGGGACCACGATCGGCGATACGACCAACCAGATCGATAGTGTTCTCCTGGACCTTCTCGTGACGGTTACGCAGGATAGGCGTGAGGCGGGGAAGCAAATCTCGAATCGGCGGTTGCATCTGGTTGATACCAACCACGGTGACGATAGATCGGAGGGCTCCCAGAATGGAACCGAGCACTTCGGGATACTCCTCACCCAGGTACTCGTAAAGCACAATACCAAGCTTGCCCATTAACGCGTCCTCGCCACACTGCTTCATGACCATGGCAATGCGGGAGATGAGGTCTGCAGCCTGCTGCCGGACCGTGGCCGACTTGTTGTTCAACCGCCAGAGAATGGTACTGACAATCTGGGGAAGATAAGGCTTGCAACGCGTGCCAAGGGCGTTGACTACCGTACCGAATCCGTTCAAGATGACAATGTCCTCAATGCTTTGCTCCTGGAAAGCATACAGGACACCATCAATCAGTCTTTCCTCCAGTCTCTCTGAGATATCCGCGGCGCCGAGGGCTGCGATAAGCTTCTCCACGGTCTCCACGGTCATCTTCCGGTAAGGTTCGCTCTCATCCTTGAGGTTGTTTACGACACGCTCGAGAATCTCACCCACTCCCACCTTCTGTCCAAGGTCTACCGTTGTGTCCACCACCTGGCGATAATTCCTCCTATCCAAAGCCATACGCCTCACCCAGAAACTCTTGAAGAAGTCTGTTAAAACATGCTCTTTGAGGTAACTAGCTGTCACACCATCCGTGCTGGCACACTGTGACACCACCTTGAGAACGACCTTCTTCATCTCTTCGTCCGGGGAGGAGAACTCGCGGAGCAAAATCTCCATGATTTGGCTGGTATAGTAATTGGCATATTCTTCGTCCATGAGGGGGATGATGTAGCCGACAGCTTTGAGAAACGCAGCCAGACCTTTACCACGCTGCTTCCGGGCGCCGGTCCACAGAGGGTTGAGAATCTCATCGAAACTCTCGATACCGTAAGGGTTGGCAGCTTCAGCCAAAGCCGCGACGGCCAGGGCAGTGACCGTTCGCACCTTAGCTTGCTCATCACTAAGGTTGTCCGCGATACAGTCTACCAGTCCCTTGAGGTGAGGCAAGATGGCGCAGCCCATGAGAATAGGAATTTGCTGAACAATCTTGACACCTGTGTGTCTAGCCTGCCACGACTTCTTACTCCGACACACAGCACGAAGGAATGGGAGAAGAGCAGGAATGCCAAGAGCAGAAGCGACAACCGCGAAGGCTCGGGCAGTCGTGTTCCGGACATATTCATCAACGTGGTCGATATCCGGACGCATGGTACTGATCATGGTGGCTAGACCAGCCGCCTTCGCCAAGTTCGAAATGATTTCTCGACCCTCAACACGGGCGTAGTAGTCTTGGTCGATAAGCAAGGGCTCAATAACCACGAGGATCTTGTGAACATAGGGACGAACAAGATCATCCAACTTGTAAAGAACACGGTCAATGACCTTAACCAACAGATGGCGCTCCTGGTCTTCGAGAGACTTCTCCATAAGAAGGGGAAGAATCTGGTTGAACAGAGGCCCCGCGCCGAATTGCCGTGCGTTGTCCGTGAGCTGACGCAGGGCTGTCTTTCTCATCGGCGGCGTGCCGTTCTTGACCTTCAGCAAGAGTCGCATGATCTTCCGTTCCTTCATCTCCTCGACCGTCATTGAGCTCTCGTCACCTCCTTCCATGAGTTTGCCAAAGTAGGCCATATCCTCAGGCTTGAAGAATTGAAGGTCTCCGACACCGGGGATTTCAGTTGGAAGCTGTTTGCCCAGCGCACGAGCACTTTCAGGCTCTTGCATCATGAAACCACCAACACCAGTGGAACTGGCCATGGGTGCTGGAGTAGCCATAAGCTTCCTCGCAGGGTTCCGGATCGGGGCATATCCTGGAGGAGGGTCGAGAATCTTGTAGCCCTCAGACGGCAACATCATATCAAGCTCTTCATCCGACAGGGGAGCATTGCGTCCAGAGATATCAGTTCCAAAGCTAGTTGGAATCAAAGGTGCACCTACTTGGGAAGGATGCATGGGGGTGGCAAGCCCTTGGTTGCCGACCGGGGTCGAGGCCGTAAGTGCTGGTGCTTGGTCCCATCGGGACCGACGCTTGGGAGCATCCTCGGCGGCACCGGGGGCAACCGGGGCGGGCGTCTGATCCCAACGGGATCTCTTCGCCTTAGTGTCGGCAGCTTCAGCGGGCTTGGGAGTCTCCTCCTCAGGAGCCGGCTCCGCAGCTACATCCCACCGCTGCTTGCGCTTGCGACCCGAGGCGACAGCCACCGTGGAGCCGGCGTCGGCGTTCTCTTTGTCTTCCAATGTGAGCGTAGCCTCGTGCTCGGTGACATCGTTCTCTCCACGGGCCTGCTTTTCTGCGATCAGCTTCTGGACACGTTCTTCTTCTTTTTCAAGTTCACGCATGGCCATGACTTCACGATAAGTCTGGCCCTCCTCCCCCTCCCCGTCCACGTTGGCATGAGTGTTTGCAGCGAAGGGATCAGCGCGCGTGGGAGTCAGCGGGCCGCGGTTGAAGCGGCGCTTTTGGTAGTCTGTCTCACGGTCGGCGATCCTAGCTGCCTTCTCGCGCCCAAGAAGGATGTCCTCCTCTTCCACTCCGTTGCCGTGGGCGAACTCATCGATCTGGCTCCGGGTGGCAGTGTACTGGCCCACCAGGCGGTGGCCTGCGTCCGCATCCTCCATCTCCTCATCGTCGCCGTTAACGGCAATCGAAGTATCATATCCCGCAAACTTGTCGGCGCCTTCGCGTTCGTAGAGGGTCGTGTCGAAGGATTCAGTCAGGGAGGCCTTGGTCGAGTTGTCAGTGCGCTGGCTAGACGGATCAAAGGTCCTAGAACCTTTACTTCCAGCTGCAGCAGCATTGCGCTCAGCTTGGAGCCGACGAACGGCTTCAAAGTCAGCTAGAAAAGGGGCGGTCAGTCAGGGCCGGAGGACAACGGCGGTTTGAGAGAGGGGGCTGGGGGGAGGGGGGGGGGAAGCATCATACCGTCAGACATGTTGGCAGCTAAGGAGATCCCAAGTGTGAGATTTTTGACAGACACTCCCAGATAGGGGTCAAGGCAGCTACATCCGGATCGGACAAAACGATGACAGCAAGCTTGGTGGTGAAGGGAAGTGACGTCCTTGAGGCGAAAATATCAGAGAACATCAGGTGAAGTTCGGCGGCGGGACTAGACTGCTGACTAACACCAATGTCACGTGTGGATCAGCCAGATCGGTGAACAGCTGTTATGTCGACCTGGTAAAGACAGAATAGTTTATTATTGATAGGAGTAGTTTCTTTGGAGTAGCTCTTTGGGATATTTAAGGTAATTCTTTTGAGTACTACCTATCCGTATTGTAGATCTCGGGCCGATAGGAGTCATTTATGAAGTACTCCGGATCTGATGCCAAAAAGGGTATATATATCTGCAGATGCACAAACCACTCAAGTCATCCTCGCAAGCTACTTAGTAGTACATTCAATTATGATCAGAGCGAGCGATATATCACTTCTCACACTGTCTTAGACCAGAGACTATGATTTTTTGGAACCACCAGTCAAAAGTTACTGACAGTGGTCACAACATGAACATGAGTATGAACAGAGCCGTTCACTTCCAGTATTAACAAACAACTATTGGTCTTTTCCTTGTCAGTAATAAAGAGCAAGTCCAGACACCAAGTATTCCAGCTCTTCCATAGCAAGAAATCTAACGCTGGCTTGTCAGAAATGAGCTGCACTGTCCGCGTGGAGGCGGTGCCAAAGCTGGCTGACGATGCCTCTCGCCTGCCATGTCATAGTCCGGCAGACAGTAGCTGCGCATTGGCCGCATAGAAACCCTACTTCAGCTGCTAGATGTTGAACTCGAGCCTCTTAAGTATCAATATGTGAATAATGGAGACCTTCATCCGGCTTTCGGACTCTAAAACATCAATTCAAGAATAGCAGATGTTCGGTATAGTTCTGGATGAAGGAGCAATGGCCCTTACGTCAGCGTTACACGTGATAGCTCTTCCGGAACGGGCAAACCGCCGCCAAACAGTCGCCTCCCGTCTCCAACACGTCCCTCAACCAGCTGCGCTCTTTTTAACCTCTTCTTCCATCTGTCTCATCGCTCTCTAAGACCTCCCTCGTTGACGCTGCGCTTTAAATTATCTCAGCAAGGCGCACATTCGGAACTCCAAGCGGAATTGACCACCTCAGAGGGTCCTAGAAGCGCCAAGCCGATTCGAACCAGAATACCACATCCGCTCGCATACGTCGTCAACGTCCTGCGCCTGTTGTTCTCTACTATCTCTCTCCATACGATCAATTGATCTAGTACAACGCATACCCGCTTTGCATCATGTCGACCGATTACGGCAAGAAGACCAACGCTGAGCTGGTCGAAATTCTCAAGTCTCGGAATCTCCCGCATAACGGCAAGAAAGCGGAAATGGTGGCTCGCCTCCAGGAGGATGATAACAAAGCCGTCGAGGCTACAAAAACGACAACTGAATCTGCAGCTCCAGCAGCTGCAGCGGATGATGTCATTGATTGGGAGGATGACGAAGTCCCTGCAACGGAGGCCGCTGCGAAGAGCTCCACAGAGGCTGGGGCTGCTGCCATCGCGGCCGGTGGAAAGGGGGAAGTGGCTAACCCTGTTGCCGTACCCAACCAGAAGCTAGACACTGATCCTGCCACCACGAACGACCTCAAGGTTGAATCGGAGGGTGCTGCTGCTTCCGCGGAGGTGAAGCCTGAGGCTGCCACGGAGGCTGCCGCTACCGCTACTACAGAAGAGGCCGAGCAGAAGCCGGCCCCGAGCTTCGCTGCGGGACTTCCAATTACGGAGATGGAGGAGGAGTTGAAGAAGCGTAAGGCCCGGGCGGAGAAATTTGGAATAACGGAGGATTCCAAGGCTGCCATTGAAGCTGCAGAGAAGCAGCTGGAGCGGGCGAAGCGGTTCGGCTCAGCTGCCGTCGCGGCCCCCACAACCGAGGTTGGGGTGAAGAAGCTGGACGAGGCACTTCCGGAGGAGAAGTCGCGCAAGCGTGGCCGCGGTGAGAATGAACAGGGTGGTGGTCGGGGAGGAAAGAGACGCGATTTCGGTGGCGGCCGGAATAAGTCCCGGCGACAGGGTCGCGGGAATCGCAACCAGGGTCAAGGTCAGACTCAGCGCCAGCAGCAGCAGCATGGAGGTGGAAATAAGGGTAGTAGTCTGAGTGAAAAGGACGCCCAGGCTTTGGAAGCCAGGAAGAAGCGATTCGGATAGGCTGCTTCTCGGCTTTATCTTTCATTCTATCTTTTTTTCATCTCGCTCGGCGTTTAAGGAACTTAATATCGATCTTCAGACTTTTACTGGTTTGCTTAAGCTTTTTGAAGGAAGCTGCGATGGTTGTCAATACAATCAATCCTGTAGTATGATAGGACGGCACCATGGAAGCTCGACCTGGTCAATCAGACCGGCCAGATGCTCCTGTTCCCTTTGGTAGTCGTACAGTCCTAGTGGGTTGACGAGTCAAGGAGAGTGGGACAAGGCCAGGGCTATCGTTACTATGTCGACAATCGGACCTTGACCGGAGATTGGTGCTGAACGAGGACAAAGCACCGTTCAGGGTGACATTCAGTCCAACATCTGTTTTCTGTTTCTGTCTTGTGCCATGTTTACTCTGTTTTCGGTGAATCAAGCGAACTGGGCTTGTTTCGTCGACAACCATGAAGATATAGAAGCGGGCTGTTCGTGACGGTCAATCTTTTCTGGAGATTTCTAGACGGTCGTGTCAAGCTGCGAGGTTATGTTACTGTGGCGGTCGGTAGCGGCAGCCTCGACATGTTCAGCTGAAAGGTGCATGACAGGCGCCGGTTCCTGCAGAAAGTCGGACAGTGCTCGCTGCTTGCTGGCCATGGAAAGATCAGAATTATCTCGGTCTTTTCAAAGCCATGCGATCCGCGTCAGTAGATCGAAATCGCCCACTCCACACCATGCCAGTAGTGACTGCAGAAGACCCTCACTATCATGCCGCCCGCATATTCACGCCCGCCTACTACTTACAATTCGTGTCCTGTTACCCATTTCGAGTATCCCACCCGTCCCAACGAGAAATCGCTTTGAGGCTGGTCGGTGATTGGTATATATGGCCATCGTTTAGCTTAGCTTATCCTGACCGGAGTCAAATGTTGTCAAGCACACCCATGATTAATGCTGAGCTAGGGCCTCGAATAACCGCTGATCTCCGCTCAAGAGAACAACTGCGGTAAGCGAAAGGGCCTTTGCTTCACTAAACGGAGCGAATCGCCTCGTGTTGCGCGGTGTATTGCCCCCGTCCAGACTCGGTGCTGAGCCAGGCCGCGCGGATGGCATCCGTCAATCAGGGCGGATTGTCGCACGGTGACGAGAATTTAGCGGCGGATCAAGACCAACGGGCTGAGCGACTCCGCATCTACTGGAACGGTAAAGTATGAGGAACTCGTGAGAGTCATGGCCGGTGTAGAGAAGGAATGCTCCGTAGTCCAGCAAGTAAGAGTAGCAGAGTTATTAATAGATTGCCAACCTCGATCACACAAGGGTTAATTCTCGAATCTCGAATCTCGATGAATTGATTGCTTCAGGGACCGACGGTGTCTCCACCAGTCTAAGTTGTGGCCCTTGGTCTCAGCTGCCGTGTACTGTATGGAGTACTGGGTACATAAGCTAGGATGTCAGTGAATGAACACAATCAAAGTATATCCTGGCCAGTCGTTGTATTCAGGAATAAGTTTCATGCCATGGTTCGTCCTAGGAGAAGAAGTTGTTTGAGTAGTGTACTGTACGTACAGTTTTGGAAGCAGGGAAACTGGGGATGACAGGATGGTTCGGGGCGAACCTTCCAGCGTACCAGAGTTGCCCCTCTGGGTCTGGGAGGATCAATGATCAAGGATAAGTTGAAAGACCTGAAGATGCTGCTATTTTCTTCTTTCTCCCTCGTCTTTCTGCACCTGATCAATAGTGTAGTGTAGACTAAGTAGTCCACTCGTGGTGGTTCGTCACTTCCTCACGTTCTCTTCCTCGGACTCGCCGCGATCGGCAAGGCCAGTAAGTGGCAGTAACCAACAAAAGTCACTGACCATCAGTGACCATCAGTGACCTTTTCACCTGACCACCGCACTAAGGAGAAAAAAGAATCCACCCCCTCTTTCACTTGTCGCCAATCTCGCCATCCCCCGATAGAATGAAGGAAAATGTCCGACAGGCGTCAAATCAGAGTCGATCTTGATTGACACACAGACCAGATCTAGCTGCGGCAATTCCTCCTTTAATTAATTCATTGATGCCAGCATCTGCCATTTGCATGTTGGGCCATCGCAAGTGGTCAGATCCCAGAACGACGGACTGTCCACTATCCCACGCCACTCAACTCCATCGAGACCTGTCAGCCTTTACCGTCAAACAGTTCCCAAGCCTGTGCTGCGGTAGTCTTCACCACTTATAACGAAGGTAGCAAACGCGGGTGGATCTGAACAATTGTTCCCGTCCACTCTGGCTCACTATGCCTCTCGCAATTCGACTTCTGCGGTACTATCTGTGGAGTCCAGAACGCTCGTGCCCTTAACCAAGATGAGGATCCTCTAGGCTCAATTTGCCCCCAGCGATAAACATTCCAAGGTGCACTTGCGATGACGGGAATTATATTATAATCGTACTGATATGCTATGCGACAAGGCGACAGAGTAGTTCCTGCGCCAATGATCGTCTCGGTCACATCAGAGCTCGAATCCGGCGCCGATGTCGATCCCACAAACGACGCCAGGATTCCTCTGTGATAGTTGACCCTCTAGTTATAGGATTTATCGACTGCAAATGGATATCCTGCTTTCCCGCGGCGCTCGACGGTCCACAATGGGGTTGAACTCAAACATGGACGCTCTTAGACTGTCGCCCAGGTCCAGATCTCATGGTCCACTGATTAATACAACCTGATCCATGACCTTCCTTCCCTAGGTCGCCCTCTTGCTCCTCCTCACTTCACCTTCTACCCTTTACTTCTCTCTCAGCTGGCTTTTGAGAGTTTCCTTTTGAGCGGACTCTGTGATTTGCAGACTGCCGCAGCACATTCTCTGACGTGGTCGTGCAGACCCAGCTCAACCACTTTCTTTTCTTCCTGCCTGCATTTAGCCACCGGCGACGTCTCCGGGCTGTGGCGCAGTGAGTGCATCTGCCGGCTCAAGTATACCCGCGATCAATTGGATATTTTCTGTCGTCGTCGCTCAAGTGCAATCATATCATCTGGACGGCCAATTTTTTTTTTTTTCAGGTTCCTGATATTCCGAGAACGCGGTTTTTTATGGTGCTTTTAAAGCCTTGTATAGTACATTGTTCTGTGCTTGACCTTGACCGCTTCATTGTGTCTTAAAAATACCCCGCTACACGGCAATATTGTGAAGTCTTCAACTTTCCCCATATATAAGCGCTTCTGTCATTGTCCCCCGCAGAACACGATGCTACGAGCTGCCAATGTAAGTGATCAACGAGTCTTTTGGCTCAGGCCCGGAGCGTATAGAAGCTTACATCGCATTTTGCCTGCAGATTTTGCTCCAATCCCGATAATCAGGAATCAGACGGAATGAGTTCAAGCCTTGTTCGTTTCCATACCATCGCTAGATTAGTAGTCTTCGGACTGAGGCTGGCGACTGGATCTTGGTCATACGATGTCGTCGCACAAGTCTGACGGTGGCCGAATACCCCGGCTGAAGGATGTCGCTTTTCAACCCCGAAATGTATCCTCGACCGGGATGGCTTCAGCACGTTCCTCGAACTCTGCTGCCCAATTATTGCACCGTCCCCGGATACCAAGGCCGAACAATGGACCATCCAGGAATAGCAGAACACCGTCTCTCTCTGATGCAGAAGATAGTCGCCATGCCTCCGCATCCTCGAAGACGTCGAGGATTCCGACTGGCCTCATGGCTCGTCCGCCCATATCCTCCAAAGGGACGATCCACTCATCTTCGCCGCAATTGACCCCGGACCCGATGGCAGATCGTCGTGTATCATTGGTATCCCACATGGCTGCTGGACCCCTGAGTCAGTCCGGAACCGAACCACAGACTCCAAGTCGAGGTCGACTTCGGAATGTTCTGCGAAGGAGGGCGCCCACAATTGGCCAGCATAGTGAACAAATTAGGCCTATGCCGGATAGGATCAGGTCTCAGAAGCTGAATGTTATAATTCCAGAGCAACCTTCCATTGGTCGTCCAGCGACTACTCTATCTCAGTTCCCGCCAAGTAATGCTAGTCTGATCGGACAACTTTCATCACCAATGACCTCGTCGGAGATTTCGCTGAGCAGCGTATTGAACAACACAGCTCACGATGTTCCAAAGGAGCTCGCCAGTCTCAGGACCACCACGATCAACACACAGAATCTCCCACCCCCAACCCCAATCATCCCTTCTGCCAGCAGCCCATCGACGAGGTACTCTGAGTCTCCCGGCATGTGGAGTAGGACATCTACACCTACTACCTTATCTTCGTACTCACCAGGGATCCCGATCCCTCCTAAGGGTCCTCGTATAAGACAGCCAAGCCCATCTCAAAGCAGGCTCCCTGTCTTTTCTCCCCAGCAACACCAGCTCAGTTCATCTGCAGGTTTTCCTGCACGAAGCGCTACAGATGAATTCGAACCAGGCCCTAGAGTGAGCCGGGACAATTCACATGGCGATAAATACCATGAGGAGTCAGGTGGGATGAGAATGGTTAATGCGCCGAACGTGGTTGGAAGTAGCCTGCCACGAAAGCTACCCACCTGGACAAAACCGATCCTCTTCAGTGAACAACGACCAAGCCACGATATGCAGCCGGACTATGAACCAGCACAGAAACCAGAATTTGTTTCTCGCGAGCAGAGAGCGGACGGGATGAAGATTTCTGTCCATATTCCCACGCGACCCAGCAGAGAAGGGACTCATCAGTTGGTGCTGGAGCCCTCCCCGATCATCCAGAGCAACATAGCGCCTGCAGCTTTGACAGGACATAGGCGTCAAACTTCAGGCGATCGGAGTGCAGTACCTGAGGGAGCAACACATTCAATCTTGTCTGCAACTACGTATGTGGATTCTCTGCATTCTACTTTATCTGCGCGAAACAACTCACGCATGCCTATGTCGCCCGAACTCCCACGGAAGAGCCCCCGAATCTTGACCAAGGGTCCTAGCGCTCAGCACGACGCCGTCAGTCCAGGCAAAACCCGCACCCTTGGTCTGTTCTCTAGGAGATCCAAATCAGAGATAGAGGAAAACGAAGGCAGATCTGTTCGCAAAGGACCAGCAGCTGGAACAGGCCACGAAGGCTACGGCAGGTACTCGCAGCGAGGCCGCAAGATGAGCACGACCAGCAGTACGACCAGTCGAGCACGATCGTCAAGCTCAATAAGAAGTGGGCCAAAGTCTGTTTCCAGCAGCAAAGGCATTCCTGGGAAAGGCCGCCCGGAGTTCGAACTTGATGACTTCCTATTGGAGCGTCTTCAGCCTGTGATCATCCAAGGCGGTGGTATGAATGGTACGAATGCCTTGAAAAGGCAGAGCGAGCAGAGCACAAGTGATTTCAGTACAGGCACAAACTCAATTCTGACACAACAGTCCAAGGTTTCTCCATCTGCAAGCGGCTCTACAGAGACTTTGCCATCTTCTAGGGCGACTTCAGTGACACTGGGTGAATCAGTCTGGAGAGGCTCGGAAGGACAAAAGACTTCGAGCATATTGGCATTTTCCGAGCCAGCGAACATGTCTGTCACTCAACCAGAGCAGACGAGAGTTGTCAGACCGCAGACGCTTGCTCAGGTCAGTCCGCAACATAAGAAACCTCAAGTGCCTGACGATGATCGACAGCCCAGAGCTCTTGAGCAACGGAGTCCACAGAAGAAGCCATCTAAGAGAGGCCTTGGGCTCAAATGGAATATATTCCACAGAAAACCGGACACAGTTCGTTCACCTGTCGACATTGACGTCCATTCTGGCCCAAAGCTTCATGCTACGGTATCTCCCGTAGCTGCCCGTAGGCCTATTCCGTACTATGCGCTGCTGGACGTTGACTCAGACCCACTTGAAGAGATAGTCCATCGTGTTGAGAACTCACCTCCGACCGAGGACGAAGAGACAGAGATTGCCTCACCTGTTGAGGCGCCAGCTGCTTTGAATATACGAAATGCTACCGATTCCATCTTGCTACCTTCACCACCGAAGCTACACGACAGCTTGTTCCGAGATCAGACCCAGTCTCCAAAGGTCTATTTTGACAAGAGCTTTACTCCTCAGAGCCTTGAAGGCAGATCGGACGATCAAGTTGAAGTTAAACGTACCAGTCGCCTAACATCGATCGGTCGCATCCCCCGGGTTGTTTCGAGAAGAGAGCGACCACACAAGCCGGCTCTGCAGTCATTTTCGAGACCATTTAGCGTGGCGGACTCTCCTTCACTACTCGCTCCAGTTGGCCCGAAGCCTACCGAATTCCCCCCTCCCATCTCGCAACCGACTACAGTGCAACAGGTCGAATCCCCGCAAAAGCAGTCTGTCTACGGCTTTGACCTAGCGAACCCCTTTGCCGACCTTTTTCAATTCAGCGTCCTAGACTTCATTGCTGGACCATATGCAAAGGATGAGTTCATGACGTTTTCGCCCAGGAAGGAATCGGTAGTATCTACTTCAAGTGGCTCCGAGAGCCTTGCTGCAATTACAGCCGTGGTTCCAAGCCCTGGGGCAGATTTGACGGAAGATGAAGTATGGGGAGAGTACGATGACCTCATTGATCATGTTCTGTCGCCCCAGACAACAAGTACGTTGTTCTCGATTGGCTCAGAGTCGGATCGAAACCTCGAGATGGCGACAATGGCTAGCAAAACGCTGCAAGCTGAATTGACTAGTGATCAGACGAAGCCCCTGACTGGTCCGGCTGATGGGCCAAAAGTTGAGCTTACGCCTTCCTCTCCAGTTTCGACTAATGGCTCAATCCGACTCCGCAGGTCCAACGTCGCTGCCGAAACTCGCACGTCAATTGCTCCTTCCTCCCAGCCTTCCTTTAGTAGCATCATTGCCTGCTATTGTGATAATCGCGACGAAACCAATGATATAACGGAGCAAGAAACCGAGAACGTGATGCCATTGCCTCGTGCGGAGCACGCCACAGCACTAGTTTCATCTCCCAGTTTCGAAGAATGCCGTCAGCGCAACACTGCCTTATTCGACATAGCGGAACGTGATCGTGAAGGGCCAACTGCTCTCACGAACATCAGATCCGGCTCGCTCATGACCAGCCGCTGGTTATCATTCGGGAGGGTTCTCTTTAGTCCCGGACATGGCCATGTCCAAAGCGGAGATCAGGAAAGAATTTTGGTTGTGGATGGGCTGGGAAACGACGATTGGTCCTTCTATTGTGCCTTGACTTATCCCACAGCCAGTGTTTATAGTCTCAATGAGGGAGTCAATATCGCTACGTTCAAGCACCCTGCAGCATGGCAGCCACCATCAAATCACCACACGTTCTACCAGTCAACACTCAATGACCGCTTGCCTTTTCCCAAGGGATATTTTACTGTTGCTGTTCTGCGATTTCCCGCAGCTTGTGCGGAGAACACGCAAGCCAGACTTGTGTCTGAATGCAAGCGTGTTCTGCGCGCGGGAGGTTATCTGGAGATGAGCATCCTTGACCGCGATATGGTGAACATGGGCAACCGGACACGAAGAGCTTTGAGGACGCTAAAGGAGAGGACATATGTGTCCGACCCAGATATCAGCCTGAAGCCCGCGAGCGATAGCATACAGAAACTGCTTGGAAAGTACGGGTTCGATAATCTCCGACGATGTATGGTTCGTATCCCAGTTGCCGGAATGATCGTGAGATCGTCAGCATCCTCCACCTCCACTTCATCCTCGGACCCATTTGTGCTCGCTGCAACAACTGGCCCTTCAGGCAATGTTCCGCCCTTTACGAAGACTTCTGCGACTGTCTACCAAAAGCTTCATGGGAAGTCATCTTCCAATGATACAGACTTGTCTCTGGGTGACCTTCTATCTGATCCATCCCCGTCACCCACAAACGATGAATCGATCCGCAAGATAGTTGCTAAGGTAGGCAGGTGGTGGTACACGAGATGCTACGAGATCCCTATCCTCCCGAACGGCGATATAGCTCTCAGTATTTGGTCGGACCGGAAGGTGATCCGTGAATGTCAACAGCGTGGCACGGGCTTTCGCTTGTGGGTTGCATACGCCCAGAAACCTAGTGAGAAACGCCGAACAGCGAGTGTTTAGTGCATGTCTCAATACTCGAATGATCAGATGAAAGAATAACGACGATTGACGATACATACGAACATTGACGAAGGTTAAAAAAAACCGTTTATTGTGCTCACCTGATGATAATACCCTTCTATCATTGTTTTCTTCGTTTCAACTCGAACGACCACGGCCAGAAAGACAAGAGAGAGAGAAAGTATGAATGAAAGAAAGAAAGAAAGAAAAGAGAGAGAACAGACCGATGCTTTTGAAGACCTTTATCCACTTTATGCATATATTGTACCCTTTGACCTTACCCCTTTTTTATTTTGCCTAATACTGTGTTCAATTCTGGTTGTCTCTGGGCGGCTGTCTGAACCTTTTTTTTGTATCTGCGATTCAATTCTTCAGACGTCTTCCATGAAGCTGGCTTGATGGGCGGAATTCTGCTTTTTTTTTGTTGGTAGTACACCAAGACAAAGTCAAGACTCCTGAATAAGCGAAGGATTAATAGGGTCACACCATAATACAAACAAATTTTCAGCAAGGTGCACACAACAATTGTAATCAGGACTGTTTCTTTCTTACGAGGTGTTTCTGCGGTGACCAAAGGAGTAAACCCGCCAGGCCCAGTTGCAACCTGCAAGCCATTGCCATTGCCATTGCCATTGGGGAGAGAGTACAGTGTGCAGCACGCAGTGCGTGCAGAAATCCCACCGACCCAGCAAAAGGCAAAGCACTAGGTAGAAATCAAGAATAGTCAAGCATTCCTCCTCAGTATACTACGCTGCACGCCTGTACTATGCAAAACCGTACTATGCAGAACTCCAAGAACCCAAATCACACTCCCACCGAGACCGGCCCTGAAGAGGGACAGACAGACAGACAGACAGTGACTGACGGTGGGTGCAGATGTCTAACTTTTCATCCCCCGCTTTCCTTCACCCCCCAGAAGACCAAGCACAGTCAGTCAGGACTGTCATGGCAGACCGCCTCAATCCCGTCCGTCCGTCCAGTGGCACTTAACTTTTATTCTCCCTCTCGCGTCACCTTTCACTTTTCGCTTCTGCTACCGTCTCTGTTCTCCGTGTGAATGTTAATGTTGATGGCTATGTCCCGCACCCTAGCTTCTTGCAAGCGCAAGCGACCACATCCCATTCCCGAGGGCAGGAAATTCGAAAGTTAATTCATTGAGTTGACGATGCTATACGAGCCTTACCTCCCGCACGCGCCACTGTCCCCTGTCCCAGTCTCACTGTACGAACACGAACGTCCTGTACAGTACATACAGCTTTTTGCTTCTCTGGGAAGCCCGCCCTCTGCTCTGCCCTCTACCCTCTACCCTCTACGGTCTGCCGTCTGCCGTCTGCTCTGCTCTGCTCTGCCCTCTGCATATCCCGCGCGTCCCAGACCGCAGCACCGGATCGGAATTTGCATCATCGCGCAGGAAAGCGAAGAAACACACGCACTTACACACACACTGACAGAAAACGACATATCTGGAAGATTCGAAATTAAGCGAGGCGAGGCGAGGCGAGGCGGACGCCACAGCATAACTTTGTTTTCCAAGGGGGAGGAGAAGAGAGGGGGATGATGATTGTCCTGTGTATGATATCAACGGTGCAGAGGACGATCTCAATATTGTTGAGTTGTGATGTCCAACTAGCTGAAGAGATAAACACAGCTGTAGAGTATGATATCAGGAGAGGTGATTATCATAACTAAATTTGGGATGCTGGGTGTGTGCGGTGGAGGCCAAGGGGCGAGGGATTGCTTTTGCCTCAGGCTGGTTGGGTTCGGTATACTACTAGAGTTACTGGCTAGTTTGAAAGAATGTAATGAAGGGGAGAGGCGGCGGGATACTGTAGATTGCAGGGGTGGAATCTATTTCTAGAAAGTGATGGGATTCGCCTCTTTGGTCTGTCTGTCTTCGAGTGTATAGATGTATATGGATGTATTCGAGGGTTGCTTCTTGCAGTTCTAGATCGTACAGCATGTACTCCTTTTGCCGCTCAAAAAATGATTCACCTCTCTGGTTCTACAGAGAGGTCTGGCTTGTTCAAGGATTGCCGAGATTGTCCATCTTGGAGGGGATTTTACTGGTTCTGTTGACATCTGGACGGCGGGTAGGCGCATCAAGGGGCGGCGTTTGGAAGGGTCGCCCGTGGTCCATTGCCACCACTCGATCAGCGAGTAGGGATATATTCACACTGAGGGGGCGTTGTGATGTCGTAGACGTAGGGCGTTTGCATTGTCTCATATCAGTGGCGAGCCCCTGCACGAGGTGATGCTCTATCTGAATAGGACTACTTCACGAGGCGGGGAAGAAGAGGTGGCTGTGGCAAGGAGAATCGTACAACGTTTGGGAAGTAGGCTTCGAAATGGACCCAGACGGCGCAGGTCTGGAAAGTCACGGTGGAGGGGTCTATACCGATATGTGCTTACGGGTTGGGTTGGTTGGTTGGTTGGGAGGTTTGTAAGCATTGGCTAGAGACTGCCAAGAGGCCTAGGAAGAAGGTTTGATGCACCTTTGCTGCGTCCGTGGTTTGAAGTTGAATGTGCTGTCTGGCTTGGTAGCCTGATGCAGCGGACACACTGGGATTGAATGGCGTACCTCATGAGACGGAGATCGCCTCCTGCGCCGTTCTGGAAGAAAAGAACGGGTGCTGAATGATCTTTGTGACAGGCATGTGTCTCATCCCCAATCTTGCAGGCACGATTGTTCAAATGAGAAATTCTGATGGTCATGTTGACAATAGCATGGTGGCTGTTAAGCCATGGCAGGGTGAAGAGGCGCCAAGGATGTCCATATACCTGTGGATACTTGTATAATTGGCCATAGTATGATATAGACTCCCGTAGTGGCGTTGTCGCGACTGAGGGTAAGCGACTAGGCGCAGGAAGAGAGCATGAGTTGGCAGACCAGGGGCCACAACTGTTGCGTATATGATGTGCTACAGGGTGTCTGTACCCCGCAAAGGCTGTGCTCTCGTCAAGTGACTAGCTCGAGGATAGGGCGGTTGGGACCCAGTAAAAGTGCCAGGGAGAGGGAAAAGCTGTATGTCGTGATATTGCAGTGCGGAGGGGACGGATCGAAGCCATCCTGTACGGCCAGCTTAACGGGAGGCTGCTATAGCTGCACACCCCACATTCGCGGACCGCGATGCTCAACGTTTCCCATTGAGGAAGAAAGAGGGGAAACACGGTCGGCTGGCGATAAGTCGGACTGGAACTCGCACACAGCAGGGGGGAAGGAGGGGGTTTGCGCGCTCAGACAATGTGTATGGCATGTTTGTCACGTTGCTAACCTAGGCGTTACTCTCTTCCCTGCTAGTCAAGAAGTGGTGTCTGTGCTCGACGGGACCCCCGGTCCAGTGGCATTACCGTCCAGGCTTGCGTGGCGGAAGGATGAAGCCCGCGCTAATGGGACACTCTCCTCCGGTCGAGGTTGAGAGTCTGAATGCCCGAGATCAATGAAACTGAAGGTTTTGGAGCGGGGTGGACAGGACGGGCGGCTTGGATGTCTGTTGCATGGGGGTATAACTAGGTAGCTGTCATGTGTACTGGCGCGGTGTGTTTGCAGATTGCGGTTGGTCGGATATGCACGCCCATCCCTTGTTCTATCGTCAGTTGCTGCGCTGATGGTCACCCCCGGGGTTATTTGTTGCTGGCTAGTGTGGTTAGTAAGTGTATAATGTGCGTTAGATTGCATTGCTGCTGAGCATAAACAGCCATTTCTCAAAGATAGATCTGCCCTTCCGACTGATCCGTTTTGTGACAGCCTCTCTGTTCGGAGAGGCTTCAGTCTACTGCATCTCTCTGTATTCTCCGCGGATCCCCTCTCTCTGGTCTTGATCCCTCCTCACTTGTGGGGGTGGGCTGTTAAGCGAGTGATCAGATCCAAGGGGTCAACCACAACTTGGCCTGGGAATGTGGAGAATGAAGAATGAGGAACGAGCGGAAGTCATGCACTTTCGGCGCAAACAATTGGGAAATGACGACAGTGCCACGTGATTAGCCCACCGGCAGTGGGTATCGGCGGTGAAAGGCAGCAGAATGGGTGGGGAGAAGACGATGACGTCATCCAGCAACCAAGCTGCTGGCCCGGCAACAGAACAGAACATTACAGTACAGTACACTTAATACAGTACATTGCTTCTACAGACATATCACATTGATGCACACAATGAAGCTGCGGAGATCTTCTCCGCAGTATCTACTGCATGGCGGATGTAGACTAAGTAGAGATGGACTTCAAACCCAGATTGTATGCATGGAGCTTAGCAAGACACAATCGAAGCATTCCACTGGAGATATCGTTGAAAGCCTGTTATCTTCTGCAGTGACCACCGGCTAAGAGCGAGTGGCCTAAGGCACTAGATGCCTAGTAGGCTTACAAACTCTCTCTCAATGCAAAGTGAGAGTCTAACCACCAGAAGGGCTACAAAGGTAGATTCGTTAGGCCAAGGTCGGGTATCCAATCATTCGTAGAAAGGAAGAACCAAAGGCGAAAGAAGGTCAGCTCTATCTTCAAGACTCCTTCCTCGATGGAGACTGACACCGCAAGGATTTCTTCCGTGGCCATCGCGGATAACTGACTGGAGTAGCAAGGATTGCAGTAGAATAACGGTAGCACGCTGTACCACCACGATCGGAGATCAACGGGTTAGAGTGATTTACAAGCTTTCGAGAATAATGCCCGAGGTATCAATTGCCTGCATCAAACCCACGGCAAACTTCCAAATGGGGGGCTACTGCCCACCCTTATCGTGCATGCGTGAGTTCAGCTGCCCTCAAGATCAGAACCCATCGGCCATATCATGCTAATGATTGCGTTATCTTACAACAGAGCAAACAAACTTCGCCCAGAAGATCATTCTCCACAAACATCAATATGGTAGACGCGTTAACCACCTGTGTGACTCTGACCGGAACTCCTGGGAACGCAGATCACGGGGACAGAACTCTGGTCCATGCTCAGATCGAGCTGATAAGTGTTCTGTGTCAGTGGTTATGGCGGCAGTCGCCAGCCTTGGGCATTGAGGTAGAGTGATATAGAACAATTACCACGCACACCGGTCGAATACCACGCACGGGCCTGTCCATCCTTGCTGTTGTTCCGAGATGTCCCGTACCACCCCCGCAGGTCTATAGCTCCTGGGTTTGTAGCCCGACGAACGATGTCTATCACCGCGCAACTGATCCTACGGACACGGACGCCTTCCTGTACCCCAGTGATCAACAATCATGTGGTCCACGACTACACAAATTCAAAACTCCGCTCTACCATGCAACCCATTACTCGCGGCAGGCCAAAGCTGCTCAATCAGTGAGAGCTGCGGTTATCGGGTAACGAAAGTCACCTAAGTAACCCCGCCTATCTCTAAGGGCAAACAATCACGGCCGAGTCCGAGAGTTCATCGCAAGGCTCGTGAAGCTCAATAGCCGGCGAGAACCAACAGCACGCAATAGTTCCTGCATCACGATACACAGCATAGCCGTCGCGGCGTCAGTTCGGCGAGATAATGATGGGAACAACCAATCGGTCATCCTGATCACCCCAAGCGATTCATTTCGACGAGGGCAGCGCAGCTCAACAGAACACGAAGACAGATCCCCCATGGGGTCCCCAGCTTCATGAAGTGCTCGGAAGACAGTCGTGCGGGACAGCATCTCCACAAATTCCTAGCTTGCATGCAAAGCATTGGAGCTTGCGACGCAACGAGGAGGTCGAGACCACGTCGGCTATCGGATTAAACTAAAGCTGTATCGCGTGCTGCTGCTGCTGCTGCTAGTCCTCCACCAACCTTTCGCTGAAAAGGAAGATAAGATATCCTGTGCTGGACGAAATGGGCTGGATTTCACTTCTGTCATGCTATACCCTGGCCGCGGGGAGCCAATCTGATCTCGCGGGACAAGCTCTAGATACGAGCAGAGGAAGTTGACAGACTTTGTTGACCGCCTAGTGCGGAGAGTTTCGTAAGCTTTGACGCAAAAAAAGTTAAATTCGTTGATTTTGGAGACGCCCGTACTTTGACAGGGCTGGGAGCAGGAGGAGAAAAAGAGGAGGAAGTCGGAGTCTAAAGACTAAAAAGACGCCAGGGCTCGAACGTGGCGGTAGGGGCCGATCAGCGAATTACAGTGGTGCTACTCGGCGCCGCCTTTCCGCCAGGGCGCTCGACCACCCGCCGTAGTGCCAACTGTAGCAGAGCTGCCACAGCACTAGCAGAATTTTAGCACGACGAAGGTTAGAAAGAGGGGAAAGCTAGGGTCTATATTCCATGTCAGTGCTCGAAGTCTCAAACTCTGCTAGTTTCAGGGGGCTTGGGGGTTGGGGGCTTGGAGTCTCGGACGGCGTCTGAGTGGGAATTTAGTGTGATGCACGTCAATTGCAGTGGGAACCCACCAGAAGGCCTAGTCAGCTAAGAAAGGTATTGTATGTTGTGCTCGGTGATAACACGATAACAGTTACATCCTCTATCTGCAGATTGATCTGCTTCCCTCCGCCTTCAAGAAAAAAACATACCCTTTTGGCCACCTTTCTGGTAGGAACAGGGGTTCGATTTGGTTTTTCTCTCCCAGTCCTGCGTGAAACCCTGACAGGAAAAGGACAGACGGTCAGCACGGTGTGAGTATTGGGGCTAGGTTGAGCAGCGACGCAGCGGATGGCTTGAATGCTAGAAAATTAGTATGCTTCTGGATCTGCAGGAATGTGCAAGGCGCAATCAAATTAGGTGTCTCTAAGCCAAACCTCATAAGCTCGGAGAGGTCCTTGCGGGAAGGTCGATCGCGCTTCGGGAAGTGCCAAGAGACCAGAGTTGCATTAGATACATACATGAGTAGTAGTATCTTCTCGTTTCTCATGTCGCCCCCCATGCAGCAGGAACGGTCTGGTCGGTCTGGTCGCTATGTGCAGTCCAGTCGGCTTGATTAGTCCGCCTGTCAATCAGCCCAGATGAGATTGCTGTCCCGTTAATGGATGAGAGAGATGCTGAGTCTCCGCCGTGGCTTGTGGCAATTTAGACATGATGTCCTGGGGAGGAGCGAATTGAGTTGCGCAATAGAGGAGACCAACCGGGGGACCGGGGAACCGGAGGCGCCGTGTCGTGCGGTGAGTCGAGACAAGATAAGACCGGCATGGGGCATGGGGATGGGTGAGACAAGCGCCCGCCCGAGATGGAAACCCCCTTCAAAACGAGAAAATGAAGGTAGAGCGACAGGTACAGTCGAACGATCTCGTTCTGGGTGATCCGTGTTTTGGAAAAGTGGCCGTGGTGGTGGTGGTGGTGGTGGTGGTGGTGGAGAGAGAGGTGCAGTGAACGATATACCTACCTATTTTGGGGAGACCGAGCCAGATCCCCGGCCTATCCTGATGGGGGCGGAAGCCCTTCACCTCAGCTACAGATTTTAGCGAGAAGGTTAATTAATGAATAAAGAGGTCTGGACATTACAGCAGACACACACAAAACCCTACTTGGAAACAGGAATTGCATGATATTGGAGATACCTCGTCTTTCTCGAGTCTTATTGATCAATGCGCTTAATCTACATGCGGCACGTCGCACCATTGATACAAACTCCTCGAATGAGTCGACAAAAATATGTACCCTGTACGGAGTAGTTTGAGCGAAGATGAAGTCTTGTATTTAGGGTGTCAGGTTGTTCAATTGGGTGGCGAAAGTGGTGGTCCTGTGCGTAGTCCGATCCCGCACCGATGGGGACAGCATCATAGCCCGATCGTGGTTATCGTTACTGGTTATCAGTCATATCATTCATATCGATGATGGGCCTCGAGTGCCAAGAAATGTGACATAGGGTGGGCCATCGAGACTTTTATAAGGGTCATCGCCCGACAACGGAAGCAAGCGTTCATCTCCAGGCTCCATTTCTCCATGCTCTGTTTGTGTCTCGGCTCTCGGTTGCAGAGCAGTCGGCCAGTCTGTTTGGCCAGACTAAGGCAGCACAGAGGGCAGTGGAATTTGCAACTCCCCTCATGGTCTGTGCTGACTCCAGAAAATTTTTGAACGTGACGACGGGAGAACTGACACCACCAAGAATGCGTCTCGACCTTCGACCCGGCAAACAGTGCTCCAGCAGGTGCAGGGTACTGATGTCATAGCCCGGGAATTTCCTTGGAAAATCAGTCGTTGGCCCGAACGACGCTAGTGCTTAGCACATCCATGAAATTTAACCACTCCAGTTTAACGGGTGGGTAACCAAGCCCGGACTAGTGTAGCCCTTCCTCCACCCCCACTTGAAAATTGTATGAGTAGAAAAAGTCATCTAGGCTCCGAAGTCCGAGGAGATGATATTCATACATGATTTCGGACTCTTCGAGACCAGAAGAATAAGCAAAACCACACCCGAGAAAAGGGACTTACTATATACTCCCTGTACTTTAGTCTAGCTAAGTAACTTACTGTGCGTGCCTTTGCTACTCTAGACGTGCAGCTCCAGCAGCTGTATCGAGGTGGATCTTCCACGCCTATAAACTTTGCTTGCTTCTCTTGTCCATCACACATCTGCATCTTCGTCTGTAGAAGTTTTCGCTTCAGTATCCCAAATTGTAAACTCCCACGCTGATCAGCTTTCACCCCCTCCTTGTAGGAAAAAAAAAAAAGGAGAAGACACTCCATTCCAATTGACGGAGGGGCCACTCGACCATCGGTACTTACGCCATACGGAGACCACCGGCCGGAAGCTGGGGTCACTGTTCCAAGGCTGGGAACCCGACAAGCCAGGAGGCAGGGCCGAATATACATGGAAGTGGGAACCTTTTTAGCAAAGCGCTTCATCAATCAATAATACTGAGGGAAGCTATCCAGCCAGATGAAGCTGGAAGATGTCGACCATGATTGGCAGGTGGTCGACACCAGTGATGGGAGGAGTCTAATATACATCGAACACAGATTTTTAGTGTGGGCAGCATTCTAACGCTCCCCAACATTTTTTTGGCCCTCTAGACCTTCGAGAGACACTTCCGGAACCGCTGGTTGGGCGGTGGCGACTTTTAGACTGGCGCTAACCAAGAGCCTGGAAGCCCCTGAACATGTAGGCGTAAGAGAGACAGAGGAAAGAGAAAAAAAAAAAAGGCCCGGAGGAGGGGTGGAGGAAGGAGGGTAATGGAGGGAACACTGGGGGTGGAGACTCAACTTCCATGGTTACTGATACGTAAATAGCCCTTAACCTTTCCTCTCTCTATCGCTACTATGTACTATGTACTGTACTACGACGTGCTGCCTACGGGCTCCGTACCATCATCGGGTCAAGGCGGGCTGTACCATGACATGGTTTGATCGGGAGGGTCTTTTGAGGTAGCAACACACAGCAACGGCAGCAGCAGTAACAGTCCGGTCGCTTCGCTTGGTCGCTCGGCTGGCTGGCTCTCAGACTCTCTCGAGACACGGTCGGGAAGGAGAACGTGAGTCCTTGCATAGGTCGATCAGACACCCCCGAGTTCTCTTATCGATCGAGATAACCGATTCCATGGAACTGGGGAAAGGTGAGAATTTATTGACATTCCCGAGTGGTTAAGAGGTTTCTTCGTCTTTTATTATCATCATCACCATCATCACCATCATCCAAATCGTACTCATCGTCATCGTCATCATCGATAGATTGGGTTCGTAATCTGAGACCGTCAAAGAAAGGACCGTTTCGGTATGGCGACCGACATCATGGAAGCCCTCGGAAGCGCTGCAGCCATGCCTTGAAATTCGACATTCTTCTGGACTAGCACGTACATCATACCTTCTCCGACCGGACTAGAGTAGGACCTACCTACATCGTTACACACATACCTCCAATGAACAACCATCTAGATATGAGAGACTAACTAGAATACTCCGGCCATGCAGCCTTGAAGATCACCTGTCCCCCACTCCAGCCACATGTGGTGAAGTGCTTTGATATCAGTGATAGTCATGATAGCCATAGTTGTGGTGATGATGTGCGTTTAGGGTTCCCGATGGCGCAAACGTGAGGAACCAGGGAAAATCTATCTCAAAACGGGGAGAGAATGACGGGGGATAAGGAGGGGAGGGGGGTCAAGATGTCGAACCGAACGAGGATTGAAGGAGATCATTATTGATAATCCCTGATTGTCATGGTGCCATCCGGGTACCGAAGGGATAGAGAATGCGATCGGGAGGCGAAGGAACCCGGGCAGGACAAGGCAGGCCAAGGTATACCGTAGAAAGAAGAAAGGGGAGTTTGTGAGTGATTGAGTGAGAGTGTAGTACTGTAGACTAGTTAGTTTGTTAGAGACCGCCGACCGACCGTCTTACAATCCTACTGCCATCATACAATCGATCTTACTCTTTCTTGAATTTTCCAAGTTT
>NW_020291703.1:0-196456 GCF_003184785.1 Aspergillus japonicus CBS 114.51
GCTTGCGTCCTTGCGAGGCCAGTTGGCGGCGGCCTCCCACCAGTTGGCTCCGCGGGGCGGCCCAGTTCGTATGGCGGTCGCACCATCCCCCGGGAGGCCAGTTGGCGGGTCGCACCTTCCCCCGTGGAAGGCCTTGGGTGGCGGCGAGGTGGCCACCGGCAGCGGGGGGGGCCAGTTGGCGGCGGCGGGGAGGCCCAGTTTGTATGGGGGAGGGCGCCCCCTGGGAATCACGCCCGGACCACCGAGCGTTTGCCCACCACGCTCGGGCCCGGCGGGGGCCGGGGTATCAAGTCTATATACAAATAAAACAATTGGCCAGTTGGCCTAGCCAGTTGGCCTATTTTTCCTCTGTAATCCTGATCTTCACGTAGTCTATAGATCCACGTAGATTTCTTCCCCGCGTAGCTAACTGGCGGCGTCGGTGGCCACCGGGCATACTTTACCTCTATACCTACCTTGCGGCGTGTCGTTCTCCTACCGGCGGCCGCCGCGTTCGCCAGTTGGCACGCGGTTCAGCGCCCAGGTCCGTTCTCAGTGTTCCTCACCGGGCAGCTGTGAGGCTACAAAAGGGAGATGATCGAACCAGGCAAGAATTCCATTTTTGGGGAGAAAAGGGAAGAGGAAGGCCCTGCGGGCCTTCGCTCGGAGTTAAGTATATATATAGGACAACGGGTGCCCAAGGCACCAGTGGCTAGCCACCTGACAGGCCGCCAAGGCGCCTGTCAAGAGCCTGGACGAGGACACCCTGGTCTTTGGAATGGCCCAAAGCTACGATGACACCGATCCGGAGGAGCAGCCGCTATCTACCTTCGACTTGAAGTTCCACGACGAGAGCTTGAACCAATGGACTCGGTGGTAAGTGCCTTATAACAAGGAGCCCCTGTTTCCACTTAGCGTCACCGGAGACCTCGGGGAGAAGATCAGGGTGGAGTCTTTGCCGTGGGATTTCTAGGCCCCAGGGATTCCCCATTTCCCATCTTTAAGAACGGAATCTGTCCTTTCAATCTATACTTTACAATAAATCGCAAATAATACAGTCCTTCCTGTGAAGAATTTGACAATTGCCTAGTTTTACCAACAATACTTCTCTTTTTCGCGATGCTTATTGAATCCGTCCCTTTCAGGAAGGCCGATGGGGACGTGGAGTACCGTTAGACGTCATATATCCCCAGAGTGAAGCGCTGACGTCAAATGTTGATCCGGAATACCATCGAGTCGAGGGACGGAGTCTATCGTTCTAACCCTAAGTACAGGATGCTCATCGTGCCCAAAACACGTCAGAACACTTTGACCTCTGCCAGTCCCACGTTGCCTGTTGTGGAACTCACAGAAGTGACTCTGACTGTCAGAGCGTGGACTGACCTCTGCTCGAAATCCACCCGATTCGGTTCACCATAGTCGGAGAGGGCAGCAAAGGCAGTACTGCTGCCATCATCAAACTCCACCACACCCCCCGTGACTTGATCTAACGTGTTCGGTCGATCGAACAGGTAAACCTGGGAGATCGTCTGCGGCGAGTCCCACTCTAGTCTCCACCAGCTGCCTTCCCTCCCACCCACCGTGGCCCACTCCATCGATGCATCCCCAGGATACCCCCCAACCCGGCCATCAACCGCCTTAGCAGCCGACTGCTCACCTGCAGCATTCTCCGACGAAGCCGTGATATTGCTCGCCCGTGGCGCAACATCCTCCCCCGGCACCACAAACAAGCTCACGCGTGTCGGCGTGCTTTCCACGCCCTCATCACCGAACACCACCAGTTCAAACCCCAGCGTCTCGCCAACCTGTACCCCTGCCACTGTGACAGTGGCCTTCGGGCTCTCAGCAGCCTCCACCTGCACCTGTACCCCCTCCACCTGCTTCCAACGATACTGCAACGCGCCGGTACTCCCCTCCCCGGTCAACTCAACTGTCTCACCGGCCCTCACAAATCCCCAGCGGCCCCCCAGCCCCCCAGCCCCATTGTCCTTGGCCACAACCTGCGCACTAGCAACCACTGTCCCCGGACTCGATGACACAACAACCTGCCTCGCCAACCACCCCTCTTCGTTACCTCCCTTACACCCCCCATCGTCCCGACAAGTCCGCCAATCGCTCAAGGCATACGTATAGAACACCAACTGCTTCTCCACCAACTCCGCGCCCCGCACATTCCCACTCTGCGGCAGTGCGTCCAGAACCGGATACCCCATGTACCCGACCACCTCCGTATTCCATTTTCCCTTGGCCGCGCAGTCCTGCGCGGCTGCTTGCGCGAACCGGGCGGTCGCGAGATGGTCGCTGTGATCCGACCAGGAACCACCTTCCGGGGGGCTGGTGGCATCGAAGTCCCGAGTGAAGTCGAGGGTGTTCACGCGGACGGGGTTGAAGGAGGCGATGGCCGCGCTGAGGGTCGAGACAAGGGTGTCTCTTGTATATGTGCTTTCTTGAGCAGGGTTTAGGCTAGACATGGAGGGGATTTTGTCTTGCCAGAGCTGTTGGAGGCTTACGTTGCCCGTGGTGGGGAAACCTTCGCCGTGCAGATTGCCGTCGGGGAGTTGAAGGAAGGCGAGGGAGATGGATGGGTTTGCGGCGAGGGTGTATAACGGGATTGAGTGAATGGTGTCAGGGACGGAAAGAGTAGACTCGGTCCATGTGTTGGGGGCGTTGGCCATGCGCGCGTAGGCGGCCAGGGAACCGGCTTGACGCGACGTCCAGTAGGAGGATGGGTCCCCTGCATCGCCGGCCGTAAGGAAGATTGTGCGTGCTGGGGTGGAAGGAGTCGTCAAATGGATGGTATGCAGAAGGTCTGGCGAGAGGAAGAGCAGGTCGTCATCTTGGTGGGCTACAATGTTTAGGGTTTGAGATGTGGTGAGAGGAGTAAGGAGGGTCAGTGGCAGCGTCAGTGTCGAGAGTGCGCGTAGATGCATATTCACGGTGGAATGGTTGTTGTATGCCAGAGGCTGTGTGAAGTGGTGATGTTCTTATAGCTTGCTGTGTCTGAGTTGTGTTTTGTTTTGAAGCATTCCTCGCATGGACTGTCGATCCCGGAATGTTGGATCGTCCACCATGAGATCATGGCAGGAGCGGAAGACCAGGGGCAACTTTATGGTGAATATCAGCGGGAAGGACTTGGAACAGAGCGGCATATGAACTTTTCGCCGGGATTTTGCCCAACAAATGTCTGAAGATATTTCTTCTTGATTATGTTCCCCATGGTACCTATATTCGGAGCATACACCCAAGAATAAACCCTTCCCTTGATGGGCTCCGTTGCACGATGAGAACAGAGAGAGAGCCAATAGCATAATCCAGTTGATTCAGTACAGTCTGATACTTATGGTGAATATATCATCAATCGTCTTTGTACCTCAAACAGGTATATCATACCGAAAGTCAACCGCCACGATTACCACTCTCAAACATACCGATCCGCCTCACATTGACAATTTCGATACCACTTTGTCTCATATTGTGTCCTGGGCGTATCAACTAGCTGGATAAAGGACTGCTGGGCCTCTTCTACCGACAAACACGCGAACTGTCTCCAAGGATTGCATTTAACCTTCTCCTAGACGCCACGGAATCACATTAGTATGGTTTCCTCAACGTGGTTTGTGGGCAACCGGCTGGCAATCCTGAGCCTGCTCGCACCGGTTGCAGTGCATTGGTTCTCCGATTACCTCTCAGTTGAAGACATGTAAATGCTCTTTCTTGCTGAAGGCATCTTTGAGAGACATTCTGTTGTGCTTGCTGTGGGAGACTCGTGCGTAGTATTATGCTTATAGCAGGGGACAGGAAAGATCCATGGGTGTCACGTGAAAGATACCGATAACACCTTATCGTTCGAGGCTTAAAGCAGCACGCGCAGCTTGATAAGCGCGCCGCAGCCACACGGGAACAGAATGGCATCATTGCATTGCATAATTTACAAGTGCTGATTATGCATGCTCTTCGCATTCGCGGTGTTACATATAGCTCGCTAACTCGGGTTAGGCCAGGTGCCCCCGCACGGTCAGACCATCAGCGTCGGAGCTCCGGTCGATGGCCGCCAGGCAACTATTATTTAAGACGAACTTCCCCTCACTACACATCGCTGACTGGCGTAGCATCACCTCGACCGACCCCCCCTCCAAAATGCCAGCCCTGAAGAAATTCACCCCAGAGTATGTCCTTGCCGTGATCAAGTGTAAATTGGAGAGCAAAATTGTGTTAACTCTTTCGGGACCGCCCAACAGACTCCTAGTCACCGCTCCAAGGACCTCGGAAGCAGTTCCGAACGATGACGGAGAATTCGCGCTCTACACCGTTTCGACCTACGATCTCGCAACACACACCAGCTATACAGACGTCAACATACTTGACCTGGGAACAGGAAAGTCGACTCGATACAGCAACAACCCCAAGGAAAGTTCGTTCCGTTGGCTGCGGGGTTCGTCGCTGCTGTGGGAGCGGGAGGGCGAGAAGAACAAGGACACCGAGCTGTGGATTGGCGACGCTGACAGCACTATACGGTACGGTTCAAATCTATCCTATCGAGTGAGCCATCAAGAAAGCAGAGTATTGAACGTGGTGTCGTCACCCATCCAGACCTTATCTCGCCGGTAGCATCGACGCGAAGTTGAAGGACGTCAGAACTAAAGTCTTGGACAACGGGGACATTGCCTTCGTCTTCACCGCGCCGGCGGATGCCGATCAGAACCTATATAACACAGCAAAGATCGAGAAACCGCCGACGACTGCTCGCGAATGGGCGCATGGTCGTCCCAGAAGCTGGGATACATATGTCGACCAGTATCGCTCGGTCATTTGGTTCACGGTGCTGAAACTAGATGACGAGACCAAAAAATGGCACCTGCCTCCGGCTGGCCCAATAAATGCGCTACGAGATACCGGGCTGGCGGTGCCCTTCTATGCCGACTCGTCCAGCGTCGCGGAGCTAAGCATCTCAACATATGGGATTATCTTCGCCACAAGCGAGCCCGGAAATACGGAATGGATCCAAACGCAGCGGTCGCTATATTTCCTCCCATTGTCAACATTTGAGGAGACCGAAGTCGCGCCCCTGAGAAAGATTTGTGTTCCAGGTCATGCGAACGTGGTTTCGACCCCGACCTTCGCGCCCAAGGGCCCCCTGGCTGCGTTCCTTGTGGACCAGGACAGCGAGGAATGGTCGTATAAGACTATAGGGCTTGTGGACGTCGACACTTTGAGCGTCATCTTTCTTCTACAGACGGTCGACCTCGCGGATGGGAGTCAGTGGGATGTCTTCCCGGACGCGATTGTGTGGGCGAACGACGGCACCAATTTGTATCTAATTGCCAATTCCCAAGCTCGGGCTCGGGTCTACCAGGTGGGTATTCCCCTATCTTCCCGAGAGAAGCATCAAACCGTCATCCCCAGGGAGCTAAGCATACCTGGCTCGGTGTCCGCGCTGTATCGTCTCAGCGACCTCGACACCGAAACCCGCCTACTGGCCACGTCCTCTTCGTTCATCGACCAGGGGCTATTCTCGATCGTCACGCCTCTGACCGGCGTTGATGGCCAATCCGAGAACAGCAAAATAATCTACACGTCGTCCGACTACGGTGCCTACTTCGGCATCTCCTCCAAGCAAGTCGAATCCATTACCTACGCCGGTGGACCCGACGGCGAGACCCCCGTACAGTGCTGGATCCTGAAGCCCTCCGATTACGAACCCACCTCGCCCACCAAGCACCCCTTATTCATCCTCATGCACGGCGGCCCCAGCTCCGCCATGAAAGACGCCTGGACCTGGCGGTGGAATGCGGCCCTCGTCGCAGAACAGGGCTACATCGTCGCGATTCCCAACTTCACCGGCTCGGATTCCTTCGGGAGGGAATTCACGCGCGCGGTCTCGCGCCAATGGGGCGGCCACCCCTACCACGACATCGAGCGCTGCTTCAGCTGGGTCGAAAACAACCTGTCCACAAAATGCGACACCGACCGAGCTGTGGCCGCTGGCGCCAGCTACGGCGGCTACATGGCTTTGTGGGTGGCGGGCCAGCCGCTGGCCCAGAAGCTGAAAGCAATCGTCTGCCACGACGGGGTCTTCGACGTCGTCGCTGAGCTGCTGGGGGACGACCTGGCGCAGAAGCAGGAGCTCACCCGCTCGTTTGGGTCGCCGTTCTTCACCGATGCACCCTCGGCGGATCAAGACCCTCCCAGCGCCAAGGAGCTCTGGCGGAAGTGGAATCCCGTTGAGTACCTGACCAATTGGTCGACGCCAATGCTCATTATTCACTCCGACAAGGATTTCCGGTGCCCCAGTACCGCTGGGTGGGCGGCGTATGCCGCGTGCCGGTTGAAGGGAATTGAGACGCGGCTGCTGAATTTTCCGGATGAGAATCACTTTGTGCTCGGTCGGGAGAATAGTCTGGTCTGGTGGAATACCGTACTTGCGTGGTGTAATAAGTTCGTGGGGATTTCAGGGGGGCCGAAGCTGGAGCAGGCGCGTAGCGAACCCCGGTGGCTGGGAGAATCGAAGACGGGGAGGATCGTCAATGTTTAGAGTGCATCAAGAACGAAAGAGATATCATACCAATTTACGCAGGCTTCTAGGAAGCCATAATGACAGTTGAGATGCCAGTACAGTGACTGCTTCATAAGTAGGTAGTAAGACGAAAAGCCCGAGGACTCGCTCGTACACTCTGGAAGGATACCACGTCCCGTACAGGGATGAGGAAGGATAATGAAACAGTATCAATTTCGTTGCCTAAAAAGACTGCTGGCTATGAGGCTATTCAGGCAAGGAAAAAAAAGAGAGAGGGAGAGAGGGAGGGAAAGAGGGAAGGGGTATGGCGCCACCGCACAACCGCTTGCTCCATGAGAAAGGTGCCAACCACCTCCTCCTCCCTGCCGCCACAGTAGGCACCGGGGGTGGAAGGCTGGGCTGGGGCATTGACACTAATGAGAAGTTGAATGCTCCCGTAGGGTTAGCTTTCCCGATAATGTATGGGTGAGGAAAAAAGTGGCTTTGATAGTGAGGGGCGATAAGGAAGGAAGCTCTTTGACTTCTCAACGAACGTGTTAATGGTACTATGTGGATCAAGTGGTGGTGGGGAGAATGAGGCTGGCTCCGAGATTTCCCTGCCACGTAACCGCCGTCCTCGTATGGGCCACCTTTACGGCGACAATATGCTGGTTGCAAGGTGACGATATCGGAGAGCCCAGATAATCCCCGGTCTACGCTATAGGCTCGCTTGCTGGGTCACGAGAGTATCACAAAGTATGTATAGTGTTTCTAGAATTTTACCACCAGTGTTGCTCGGCCTTGGTTTGGGGTACTCGTTACAGCGTTGATGCAAAGTCGTGGCAGTTAGGGCATACACCCCTCCCATACTAAGTATGTGACCAGCAGACCCAGAACAGGAATCCTGTGCGAAGCAAGCCCAGTTCTACAACAGAACGAAACAACGCACCTCTATCGAGGTCCACCACATTTTGCATGAACTCAGGGAGCCCTGGTGGCGCACCGACTAGGCTACCGGCAAACAGGATTTGTCTGCCACCGCCTTTCCCAACGGCAAACCAAGCCGGTCACGTAGCTGATGCGTATGCGGACATGTATAGTATAATTGATTTACTTAATCAGAAAAGTCGGTCATATCTAGAATAAATAACTTAATACTGCTTAACCCATCTCCTTGTCTCGAATTATCCCAGCCATCCCAGCCATCCCGTCCTCGTTTTTCTAGCGGTGTAGACTGAGCGCGGACGGATCTGTAATTTGCAAGGAGAAAGAGGCATTAGTCACCCGCTCGAATCATCTGAAGAAATTGGAAAAGAGCAGCTTGGTCCATCTTTTTACCTCGAATACCAGCATCGAGGTCACTTCTTGTAGCGAATACCTATTTTGACCGCCAGCAAACCCGAAAATCCTGATGCCGGCTTGAAAGAGTTCCAAGACGGTGTGGAAAACGGCAGTCGTCTCTTCGATAAGAATGGCCAGGTGGTTCAGTGTCCTTATGACGTGTTCGACGGTGGGGGAAATAGCGCGGTGATCGGAAGGAACGAGAATAGCCAGAACTGGAAAGACAATGGTGGGCATGGCGAGTGTGGAAGTGCTGACGCTTCCGCTAGGAGAGGGACAGAGGGAGAGCGTGATGGTTACAGAAAGTAAAGAGAAGTCCGTGAGGCGAAGAGGATAGGCAAAGATGATAGGAGAAGAGAACTCGGGAGTCTCATATACAGAAGAAGACAAACGAGCCTAGCCCGTTTTAGTCACGCGCGGTCAGGGATAGAACGACAACAAGATAGCGAGGCAGTTTCAATCGCGAAGGTCCAGCGGTGGTGAAGCCGGCCTAGTGCGGTTCGCTACGAAGGTGATTCTCCAAATCCAAGAGCCCCCGGCAATGCCTTCTCCCCGAAAGTCCTTTTTAACCAAGAACCAGCACATATCCATTGCAGGTCTTTGAATATCTCCCTTTTATTAGTGTTTTCGGCCACGGCCCTTTGACTGAATTGTCAGAGGAGCCTGTAGGTATCATGATCTCAGGAACCTGGCAGGTTGCCTGCAGCCAGCTCTACTACACTCAGTGTAACGACCATGTCCACAAAGCCATTCCGGGACGTGGATCAACGATAATTTCAGGCTACGTGAGGCTTTCTAAAGTAGAGGCTCAGCATCACCATGATGGGCGGCAAGCAGGCGGACCAGCGGGGCCACAAAGGCGGGAATACCCCATCCTCGCGAGCTCACAGCACCCCTTAAGCATGCAGCCCAAGTACACACAACCAATTCGGACAAAGGAAAAGGCATGAAAACTTATAGTGGTAGGAATCGAGCAACGTGTGGGAGAATACAAAGGATAGGTTACGCTAGTGATGGGAAACAAGGACATCCATTCATAGAGTGAGACAATGTAGGCAGGCTCTGCGCAGAGCCTTCCTCCGCACCATGTAGTTATTGTACATATTGACCAGCATGGTGTCATGGGTGCCCCAGGCACTCGTGGGCCGATGCCTTACAGGCCGCCAAGGCGTCTGTCGCGTCTGTCACCGAGCTACAACTCCAGCTGGGTCAGAGGTCACCCGTACCCGTATTGATACCGCATGGGTGGATGGGGACTGTACTGTACCCGAGCTACCAGGTGGTCAGGCAGACACAATGCAGATGAGGAACCGTTGTGGCGTTGCTTGACGGGCGAAGGCGCCCGTCGGGTCACCAGCCACAGATGACTAAGCCATACGTGGCAGTCTACGTTAAGTTATATGTACATCCATAGTTCAGAGATAGTTCAAAGCGAAGGGAGAGTTAGCCTTCCTTCTATCTCTTTTTACTCCATGAATGGAATTCTGGCCTGGTCAGCTTTGTCTTTTTCCATCCTCATAGCCATTTCTTTGTACTGCAGAGCATGGTGTGGTAGACAAAGGCTGGCGCAATTGTATGCAAGCCCCGACAAAGCTGTCTCCTTAGGCTTTGCTACTGTCGCAACCCTGATGTGCAAAGAAATATTCTGCTTGCAAACCGAATGAGTTCTTTTCTCCACCAACATTGCAAGTATCCTCTGAGAATCACCTCCAATGTGAGTCTCATTTCATTGTATTATATCCGCTCATCACGGAGGGCAACTACAGCGTGAAGGAGATGTCCAGACCAAGCAAATCAACTTTTATGTAATCAAAAGGAGCTTTGATATATGCACGTCAGTTAGTGAGTATCCCCGCCAAGTGTGAAAGAAATCCGACCGGCGACGCCAGCTAAGAAAACAAAGCAAGGGGTCATCCGTCAGGTTTATATAAGGCCGCACCTTTTCTCCTCTCTGCCTACCTGGCATCTCACAATCCCACATCCTTTTTCTCTACCTCAGAGCACCCAGGAAACACACCGGATCGATTAACAACCAACCTTTCGAGTTACCCAACATGTCTCCGCGAGGCGGTTCTTATATCCTGCATCTGAGCGCACTTGGCGCCGATGCGGCCAGCCCATGCGAGCTCGGCCAGATCGTGACAGACCCTCTTTCGCCAGGGACCACGGTGGTTTCCAGTGTCAGTGGTGCAGACCTGCAGGAGAAGTACCCGGCGGTCGATGTAGTCACTCAAACGGCCTGGAGCCGGAAGATCTTTCAAAGCAGGCCCCAGACGAGCTTCTCCATTTCCGTGGGGACGCAACCGCCACGTACCCCTGAGTTTGGTGGATTCATGCAGCGTCCTTTTGCAAGGGGTATGCACCCAGCCGAGCCAAGCTTCGGTGGACTCCGGTATAGTCCTTCAGGGAGACACCAGCCCTGGTCCAGCCCCTTTGACCATCCGCGAGCCAACCGATGGGGGAATGATCCTTTTTGGGACGCGCCCGAACCCGGAAACCATTTCTGGGATGACCCCGTCCCGATTCCCAACTCTCCGCGCACGGGCACGGATATTGAACTTTCCAGCGACCGCGTAGAGGTTCATTGCCTCCGGCACTTCCCATCTCCGGAGGAAGTCAAATGGCGCCTCGAGGATTCGAAATCTGAACAGGACCGCGACCGATCTTCCCACTGGACGTCGTGGCTGTCGAGCAAGACAACCTATTACATGGTCATCGGGGTACAACGTGCGCATGATATGTCCTACAAGATCACAGAATGGGAGAGCGGAAACGCCTCTTCGGAACGATCCGCAAAAGAGGCAGGATCCGTGACCATCGCCTATAAGCTACTCCAGATCAACGTGGACAGCTCGGGCGGGGTTGCGCTCAGTGACTATACTCCTGGCCGGCTTTCCCGGGCTGTCCTCTTTTAGGGCTGGCGCCGTCTACATATTCCGTGCCACGGCGAGATCGTGAAAACCCTCGTATCCTAACACTTTCTTTACAAATATGACAATATGACAAGATAACAAAAAATGTGACCTACAGTTTGAGACTCTGTGCATCGTAGTCAAATGTGTATAAATTTCCCGGGAGATGAAACGAATAAGAAACTATAGGCATTGCGGCCAGGTACCGCGGGAATTTAGCGGGGTTGAATGGCATGGCATGTTCTTCACGCATCGGAACAGCGGCACGGGGATCAAGACGCCCAGTGAGGCTGAGGCCCACACTAAGCCTCTCCCTTGAACTTGACCCACAGTTCTAGCGTGCTAGCATACCAAGAATGACGCCAATATGAGGGACATTGACTAGATGGCAGAGCTATCGTTCGTCCATGGCACTATACCTCACTAGACTTGAGTAGCTTCGGAGCCTTCTGCGCCGCCTGCCAGAGAGCATCGGCTCCGCCTAGATATAAGTATACTATCGAACAAATCCCGTTTATGATCCCAATCAAACCTCTCTTGCTTCACTTCTCACCATTGCTTGCAACACATGTGCAAAGTGCTTACCAAAAGCCCATATTGACCATGACACCCAAAGCCAGCCTTTCGGACAGCGCGACCGCCGACGAAGTCCGCACCTACATCATCCAAGCCCTCGTCACCAAGCACGATGTGACGGTGGACTTGGCCACAAAACAAGCCGCTAACTGGGACATCGGTCGCGGCTCCGAACTCCGAGCCGCGACCATCGACCACCAACGTGTGTTTGGCGATAATGTCGGGCTGTGCCTGCATCGCGCGATCAGGGAAGATGAGGTCACCCCGGGCAGGATTCCATCGCGACGCTGAGTTGGTATATTGCGGGGGCAATGGCGGGGATGATGGCGATTGAGCTTGCCGCAAAGAATGCAACGCGGGGGACATGGTAGGCAATGGGTAGCGTTTGATATGTCAAGAGTCTACGTATCGATGCAAGGGCGGGTGGCGAGAACTATGGGTGGGCGCCATTGGAGAAGGCAGATGGTGTATCTATACAGCGTTAAACAGATCCTCCATTTGCCCAGACGTTGATAACACATTAAATCTATCAGCAGACCTTGTTACAAGGCCTTTTGAAAGCCCCATTGTTGAACTCATGGTAATGATCTTTTTGCGTGCTCAAAGCTCGCAGCTTTGGGTGCTTCTCGTCTTGGCGACACAAAAATCTAAAAACGTGCCAAGCTATGCCACGAGACACCATACTCTCCTCGATCTACCGCCTCATTGCCCTTTGTAGTACTGCTTAAAGCCCTGGTAAAGGAATAAATAGACAGCCTGGAGGCGTCAAGGCTTAGACAAAGTACGGAAGACCAACACGGGTGCGCTAGCCCCGAAACGGTCGCTTCCTTGCCCTAATTCGTTGTCTGAGGCTACTGCGCAAGGTAAATTTCTACGATCTGACAAAGCTGATGATTGCATGCTGCCAACCCCTTAAGCTATCCTACCAAAAATAGGGATCAAGCCAGATTCGAGTGGCGCACTACTACGCCGAGTATCTAAATGTAAAGGAGGGCAGCCACCGACTGACCCGCTCGTCAATGCTTGAAGAGCACAATGACTCCCAATTGAACACTCGGACACACGAACCATTATTGCTAAGTCAATGTGCCGCAATTATTGGACTCTGTAAAACCGTTTGTTGCATGAAAGGAAGTTATGTGTGGCGATGAGATGAGGGCTGTGCGATACCATGTCGCAGTTATTGCGCGTTATGTCCTCCGAAGCGGGCCAAATGGGTGCGACCTGCAACGAAAACGTTGATAATTCCATCCCGGACCTTCCGCATCTTTGTCACTGTGGCACAATGACCACGCTATCCATCCCCGTGGGGTGAGGGTCAGAGCGTTTACCAGGAAACATCTGTGTAACCACGGCCAGATATAAGAGGACTAACAAGCCCGGACCAGCACACACTCTCAGTACAGAGCATCCAAGCATTCTCTGCTTTGCGCAAGTATCTATTCAAACCAGCAAACCGACCAACCGATCTTTGTCAAGACACCTCGCCATGTCGAACGCCGGTGCCCAGGAGATCCGCTTCCGTCCGTGCCCCCCACTTCCGAAACCACCACCCTATCATCTGTGATGCTCACATAGGCTAACAGCAACCAGGCTGCGCCATTGCCGCTGTCGGGTCCGAGGATAACTTCCAGGTTTACACACAGGACACCAACGGCCGTATCCGCGAGACTCGCTTCCACGACGGCCAGTGGTCCGGTGGTTCCCAGCACGACGTGGTCGCGCAGGCGATCCTGGGATCTCCTATCGCCGCTGTTTGTCGGACCTCCGACACTGTGAGTATCAGGTCCCCTACCAGCTGCCTTACATTGCACTACTGAAAGTACCAGGTGAATCTGTTCTTCATCGGAGAAGACCGCGTTGTGAGGGAGGTCTACCGTGACAACCACGGAAGATGGCACGAGGGATCTCTCAACCGCCACCAGATCAAGGTGGCGCCTTACTCGATGATGGCGGCGTGCTGCCACCGCGGCAAGGACACCACCCACCTCCGCGTCTATGTGCAGATGCAGGATAACACTATCCAGGAGTTGGGTCAGGATGGTGAGTCGGCCTTCTCCGGTCGCGCGCACGCATTTATCTAACAAGTTCATCCGCAACAGACGAGAAACACGGCTGGTCGAAGATGACCAACCTTGGCCGCGCCCTACCCGGCAGCGGCCTCGCCTGCGTGAGCCCTAGGAGCTCCGACTCGCACGACTCCGCCATGAAGATTCGGTAACTGGCTCCACATTATTGCCACCTTGTCAAATGCTAAGCCAATCATAGTGTCTACCACCAGAAGGACGACCTCAGGCTCCGCGAGAAGCTGTACGACGGCCGCCAGTGGAAGGACGGAGAGTTCTCCGTCTCCCAGGCCCCGCCTCGCACAGATCTGGCGGCTACCGTCTTCCACAACGACCGCATCCGTGTCTACTTCGTCCATGAGGATAACCAGGTGATGGAGATGGCGTGTGACGATGACAAGTGGCAGCGCGGCGGCTTCCGCCAGCAATGCGTGCCCGGCAGTCAGGTCGCAGCCCTCGCCTTCAGTCGCAGGGAGGTCCAGCTTCGTATCTTCTTCCAGAGCGGGAAGCATGTTACTGGTGTGACTGAGTGGAAGTACGAGCGCGAGTGGAAGCAGGGCAAAGAGGCGCTTCCTCCTGCTTAGCTGGGATATGTGAACGCCAGACTACTTTTCTTGCTGGGTGCTCTTAGGGTTGTTCTTCGAGATGCCCTAGGATCTCGGTACGCCTGCCAAAGCCACTAGGACCTGTGTATGAGTAGTCTTTGGGGGATTTTCACACTGCGTGTGTTGACCCACGCACTATGCTGTCTTTACTTTGAGTATCGCGGTCTTGGTAGTCCAACTGCATTTTTTGGAGATTAGGAACAGTTGAAATTTGATTTCAGTATTGGATGTCTCGGAATGTAGTCATATAGCTGCAAAGGCCTTTCGATGCCAATCGTGGCTCCGTGACGGTAGTAGGAGTCCTCCATAGAGCCTTTTCCCTCGCCTCATTGCATCACTGGGTGAATACATGCCACACATTTTTACCAGAGGAGAAATATAATCAAAACATCAGTCTAAAAAAAATACTGCCGTTTCCAAGACCAGAAGACCACAGTGCAACTGTCGTCCCAGCAACGTGTCATACACACAAAGTCTGTCGCGAGGCAATAGACTTGACCAACGTGCAAACCGAGGCCACTGCCAAGCCGATATACATCAAAGCGTTTTCGAACTCATCGTTCCACTGAGCCACAGCACCTCCCCAGCTCGCGCCGAACCCAGCAGCCGTTTCGATACGCGTCTTGACAATAGCCAATTTTGCTTGCTGCCCGCTTTCTGATCCATTATATCACGCCGAGGCCGAAACTCAGAGAGGGAACGAACGTCACCGTTATCATGGTTGCCTTGAAGCGCTTTTTCACGGGACAGCTGAGACTTTTCTTCTCCGCCTCGTTGTTCAGGATCACGCCGGCGAGGAATCCGGCGCCAACCAGAACCTAGCTCTGGAAAGTATAAGGATCGGTGTCTTTCAGTACTACATAGAGTAAGGTGGCTGGGATGGCCACCAGCATATCCGGCCACCCCGGTTCTTCGCCAGCAATGGCTTCACAACGCCATCTGACAGCAATGTTGTTGTTGTGGTGTAGTAATACACGGCGTCGATGAATGTATTATACCACAGACGTGAATTCTAGCCTATTGGCAAGATCTATAAGTCTTTAGGGTTCTTCGTTGCCTCAATGACTGTTCCGGGCCCTCCTAGGGATGAGGTGTATTGTTTGCTTGTCAAGGCCGTGATGAACTGCACCTCCGATCAGGACCACTGTCTCGGACGTGGAGGGATTCAAGTACGGGGCGGGACATGTTGCGTCTGTAGCAAAGTGTTAGCAGTGGTGATGTGGGCGGGTTTGGCACTGAGACGGCCTACTCTCTGGGCAAACTACCGAGACGGCCATCCCGTCCCCGGTGTTATCGTGTCAAGCACTTTGAAAACCAAGCACAGCTTGTCCGCATCGAAGCCTTGTTGAAGCACCATGACCCCGTCTCCGAGAGCACAAGTCACCAGGGTTGCGTCCACAATTTTCCTCGGGTGACGGGCAAGCTCTACGGCGTGACTAAGATGGTAACCGTGCGCAAAGCGCACATAGCTCAAGCCCTCCGTGCTGGCTAACCGGTCGTAACGTTGAGAGGCAACCATTGACGAGAGGTAAGGCATCCTGTTCCTCGTTGGACTTGTGCCATGTTTCTAGTAATTGTAGGTTTTGCCTCTAGTGAAAGATGCTTTGAGAGGTATACAAACCATATATATGTGGTCCACAGTCAGAAACAACCTATGTGTCACTTTGGTCAACGGCATTGTCGCTTTAATCGCGTCTAGGGGGTCATGATGCAGCAGGAAGAAGTCCAACTTTGTCTCTGACGCCTTCGTCACGATACAGATTTCTAAGCTGGAGTCGGGCGCTTGCTGCACGGCGAATGCCTGCACCTGAACATCCTAAGGGGAAAGGGCAGAGATTTGAGCAAAGTCGATCTTGGTGGGTGCGCGGTTCGTTGGGGGGATGATTGAGAACCCCGTTCTCACCAAGGGCAAACACTACAAAAATGGACCCCCCTTAAGACGGTTACATGTCCGATACAAGCCCCAATGATTGACCCGGCGAACTGGAACGCCAGCAGCGCGATGGGGATCAAAATACTAAAAAATGTTAAAAAATACCTCATATTTCGCAATTCCTATGATTAGAACATCGTGCTATCCCAGAGGATAATTAACCAAGGTTTCGAGAATATGCGGAAAACTGCGCAAGAAAACCCCGAAACTCTACTGAACCATTTCTTTAGGACGCTTCACGGAAAGGCAATCGATGCAGAGAGGTTGTGGTCCCTTCCGTAGAGTTGCACGTGGAAGGTAGAGGGTTTACAGCTATATTTCCGGTTGGCGTTGACATCAGGTAGAATGGAGATGTATGAGAGCGATGACTCTGACGACACGTTGAAGTTTGATTGCAAAGACTTCTCCAAGGACTCAGATGAGTACAGGCAATTTAAATGACGGGCCGGGCTGTCAGACTCCAACTTCTCCCTTGCGCAGCTGTTCTTTGGTGCTTCCATGTAAGCAGAAATCCTACTTGCGTGTCAATGAGGCTAGCCTTTTGGGACAGCTAGCACCCAGATAAACGAGACTCTGACTAGCCTCGGTGGCCCTAGCTTGGATGATCTGAGTCTTGATGCCCTAGGCAGCGTGATCAATTTTATACAGAATTGGCTTGACAGAATGCATTTACACGGCCACAATGTACTGGGGTTCTCAGCCCAACGTGACAATAGCACGGGGTAATGAGCGTAGGTCCCAACAAACAAGCATTACCGTCACAACAGCTGAGTTTAATGATCCATTGACCTCATTCTCGACTCAACCCTTACACGCCGTCATTCCCTCCCACGGCTATTGACGATCTCTGCTACCCGACGCGGAAAAGACAGCAGCGGCCCGACTAGGGATGGTTTAGGATTCAAATGGTCTTTCCTAACTCCTGACGTCAGATTTCAAGACCCCTCCTGCGGAGGGCGCAGTCCCCTTACCGGGCTGTAGACGCTCAGATGACCTATTTCTGCATGCGCCGCAAGCTATTCTGGTCGTGAATGCTACCAGTATTGCGTGAGTTCATCCTGGCCATGAGCCCCGTCCCAGGGGAGCCCCACGCCGAGTGGGTAGGCACTCCAGCTGATATGCCGTATCAGTCCGGATATTAATTTCACGTTGGCCAAGATAGCCCTAGGAACGACGAGTATTATTGGCTGCAGGACCAGTCGCAGACAGATCGATGGGTAATGAGTGCGCTCCATTTGACCAGAGGAAAGCAAGCGGAAAACCCTGGTAATCCCAAGACCACGTGTGGGTTGAAAATGATGGTGTGTCCCCGTTCCCCACACGCCAATGTGGCTCCTTCTCGAGCGTTGCAGATTGCAAGTTCAAACCCCCAGTGCAGTGGATAGAATTGAAAGCATCCGTCGAATTTGGCGCCGGAGCCCCAAGACTTACTTTGGAGGGAGGTAGCAGATTTTTCCACTGTCTTGAGTACAAGAGAGCAAATTATGATCCTACATAGCATGTCTCCCTCCCTGTGTCCCATGGTCTTCCACCACATGCTTCAATGGCTAAGCTCGTGTGTACAGTCTTTTAGACAGATAATACCGTCAGATGGAAAGTCGAACTGCATATGACTAGCATTGAGGAAGGAGGGGTAACATTCTAGGTCGTTGACAAGGGAGATGATGATGTGATGGTGGAGTACTGGGACAAGGGTGATATGAAGATGAAAGATAACCGCCGAGGAGTTGTCCAGCCTTATCGGAACAGCCGAGCCGGTCATCCGAGGCCGGGAGGGACGTACTATTTTTAGGGTCATTGCGGGCTAGTCCGCTTGGCCCCGCTCGCCGCTATTCCCGTTCAGTCTCAGAGCGGACCGGAATGTTTCCCGGACGCCCAGTCTGGCTCACCAATATACGTATAAAGACTACCAGCCGCACGGCCTATTAGTTCTGTTCACATTGATCGCACATTGCAAAATTCACAACGTTAGCAACCAATCCTCAGCCCATTTGCTCATGCTCTCTATACAATACTAACTAACCTTAACAGCTTAGACTGCGCACTAATCTTCATGGCTACAATACTGCGCCGCCTCCCAACACGCGCCCCTCTTTACAACAATGGCTTCCTTCGCAGCGCACATGCTACGATGACATCTCGCGCGTTAGCAGCATTTTCGTCGCATTCGGCTCGTTGCAACAAGGAGACGGCCTCTAACGACACCCACAGTAAGGAGGAAGAATCGAGGCACTGGAAGTATGATTTCAGCTTCAAAACCCAGATGAGTAAGACGGCGTTCATTGCTGGATTGGCCCTCGGGGGATCGCTGGGGGGCTGGTCTTGGTATCGAGATCTTCGGGGTTGGTGGACAGGTGTTCCTAACGAAGGCGAGATTTAGGGATTAGGGGGTCCGTCCATCACTATATCTTACTATCCTATGAAAAAGGCTTAAAGTGGGATCAAGTTGTTGGTCAACGCGTTTGTTCCCGGGTTAACTACAATCCATTCATCTCGAGTCGGACAAGGGTCAAATAACTTCTCGCTTTGAGCTGCAAGTCAAAAATGGTTTTTACATGGCTTTTTCTATCATGTGATCATATCTGCGCAGCGGCACCTTATGCGGTACGGAATACGTGCACCTCACCCCATACGCGCCGTGTGAGTACGAAATGCCACCAAGAATACAGGCTTAGGCTGTATCCTTCTTCCTCTGGGCTCTCGCCCGGAATTCCTCGATAACAGAATGGTCGGGAGGCAAATGATCAGTGAGCTCCTAGGACCTGAGCTCAGGAAGCCGGCGCTGGACGTCCGTGGGGAGGTCCTTGACCCAAGCGGGCATCTCGTCTGTGGGGAGAACCATTGGCTCAACCTCCGCCGTGACGGTGCGGCCTTTCACAACGAGGTGCGTTTTCTTGTCGTTGGTGCCGAGAGTGAAGGCTGCAAAGTTCCCGTACTTGTCCCACACTTTGATCCAGTGGCCCTCTTCTTTCCAACCTGGCACCACTAGTAGCGCCTCCTTTGGATGTGTCTCGAAGAGGGTGACGCAGGCGGCATAGGACTTAAATGTCGGCGATCAGGCGGTTGCGGGAGGTCCTCGACCCGACGGTGCACTTGGTCTCCCCCGTTGGCCACGTATACCAATGGCGGGTGGTCATGCTCTCTTTGTGGCCATCCTAAACCATCCAGCAGTACCCCCACCCGGGTTGCTCGTCGCTATCGAAGTGGTATTTCCAGGGTTGGACTTTGACGAAACGATGGTCGGTGGCAAGTTTACTGATGTAGGTGTTGGTCTAAACCCAGTAGGTCCCGGCAAAGAAGTCTTTGCTGTCCATCTCGACTTCCTCGATGTCGAGGTCTTTGGTACTGTAGCTTCGAGGCTTGACAGCGCGGAAATCCACCCCCTTGGTATCACTGCCGCGGTTGCTGTAGTGGAACTTGCCATCAAATTTACGCGAACCCAGTTTCCCTGTCCTGACATAGAAAGTCTCATATTCGGTCAGTATACCGGCGTCCGCTGTTGTAGTAGTCGACAAAGCTCACGTACTTCCAACATCACAGATCGGTTGTCTCGTACCGGCTATCGTCGCTATCAAGGATCCGAATCGCAACCTGAACTCGAGCGGGCATGCGACCGTTGGTATACTGGTCAGGTGTAGAGCTGGGAGCATCGCCGGCGACCAAGCTCATAGTCAACAGCTCCTTGTAGGGCATGCCGAGAGGCCTTTGGCTTGGGAAGAGGCTAATGGAAGCAATGAACACAACAAGAGGGTTATGAGCTGACGGATTCTGTACGCGAGGAAGAGCCAAAGTGGCCGGTCACGTTCGGAGTATGGGACCCCAATTTATATACGTATTAGCCACCCCTAATTTCCTGCAATGACGGGCGAACAGACTGTCAGAGTGACAAAGGGACCAAAAGCGAGGAGAATGCTTCCAAGCCTGCAGGGTACAAGCGGCAGGTTGCTGCACCTCCGAGGAGTGGGATTGGCCGAGTCACAATGGTGGAAATGGAATACGGCGGGCTGAAACATGGACATACCTTGGACAGCTATGAAGACGAGTCAGACTTGAGTATGCGTCGCTGGTAGCGGTCTGGCCCATCAAAGCCATTTTCTTTTAGCTCTTTGTGGTGGACATACCGGGATTGTGCACATATGTCTTCAACTCTAAGCGGAGATTTTTGTTAATGTCAATTACTTTCCGCCGCGCTTGTCTGATAATTTCAATCGGTGTTTCCAACAAGCACATACGACCACAGGGTGTGGAAAACAGGGCTTCCCGTCCGCTCAGCCGTACTTAAGCCACACGCCGGGAGGTTAGTAGTTGGGTGGGTGACCACCAGCGAATCCCTTCTGTTGTATGTTTTTGCTCTCTATCATCACCTTTGGCTTCCGGTTACTATCACTCCTTCGTACAACGTGAAAGAGAAGAGCGGTTATCTTTAAACCTCTCTTCTCTGTTTCTCTTGTCTTCTTGCAATTCCCTGCGAAAGCCACTCTCAAGTCGGCCAGGCTGCCGCTCACCGCCCACCTCGGCTGGTTCCGGAGATAGCCTCACGTAGCAGAACATACCACTATTCCACGTCTCTCTACCATCCATGAAAATATAGCCTGTTGACATGACTACAGTAGTGTATTTATGCCAATCACTCCAAAATCCCTTTTTTTCAACTCTGCTTCATCATTCATCCTTCATATGCCATTGCTAACACCCTGCATCCTTGAGTCCATGCTCGAATTGAGAAGGAGGCCCGGAAGAACGCAGCATTGTAGTAAGCATTAGACCTCGCAAGTGTTACAAACACAGAGGAACAAGATCTCAATACCCGGTACAGTACATGAAGCTTAGTTCAGGTCGATTGAATCGGACTTGACAGACCTGCACTGCTCCTGATCGGACCTAAGGGGAGGGACCGACCCCATGCTTGTACCCTCAATACACATGCTCCTTGCCACGCGCCACGGCGGAGGTGCTGTTCAGCAATACTCCGATCATCTCCACGTTCGCTCAACTACCTGGAAGAATAGGTAAGGCTGAACTCACAAGGCATAACACTCTATTTACGTAGCCAACATCTCAGTCACGACAATGCCCGGTCTGTCGCGCCGTGCAGTAGTGTGGCTGCAAACCGGGCACCCAACACGAGCACGCGGACCGGGTGAGGCAGGTCTCATGCTTATCACGGATGGTGACGTTGATATGCCGCCTATAAGGTTCATGTCCGGGCGTGTACGAGACTTCAAAGCCTGCATGCAGGTTTTGGTGGTAAAGGTTGGTCGGACCCGCATCGGCTCATCAGCTCACATTGGCTCGAAAGGTCCATGGCGCAATAGAGAGATAACTTGACTATTTGTACAACCGCTGCTCCTTGCTGGACGCAAAGAAGTGGCGAGGGTATGATACTTGGTATGGGAGCCAAGCAATCAATCGTTCGCATGCATGCTGAGGTGAAGAACCCCTCTCTGTGAAACCAGCTCATATGCACAGGGGCCAGAAGGTCACCCTAGATTGCGCGGAGGGAGCTGTGCCGATCAGCTGACGATTGATTAAATGCATGAAGCTAGGGCTAGGGGCGACATTAGCGCGGAGAGTTGAAGCGGGCCCCCGGCGGGCCGACCCCAATGAAAATCCCCAGCAATCGAACCATCACCCTGTAAAGCCTCCACAGCGCGCGCAGCGACCAACACACCCTGCCTGCAGATGAACACATCAACCTTTGCTGCTTTCCGACCCCTCATCAAATCTAAATAGATTGGCTACCCCGCACAGGCGGGTCTCGAGTTGCATTTCCTTCGCCATCGTGTAACATCAAGCGATCTGCCTCACCCTAAAGCCGGAGTAGGATGACACAATCGGTTATCTAGCAAGATTGCTCTCTCAGATCGGGTCTCCCAAAACGTAAGTTGATGTCATTGTGCATGAAGCTCCCGAGGCTAATCTACCCTGATACAGGATTGCCTCAATCGCCCCAATCAGACTGATGGTAACAAGATGAGCATTTAGCTCCTGTGGGCCAAGTGTGGCATATGAGGTCTCGTTAGTGGCCCAGTTTCAGACGAGCTTCCACCAAAAAAAGCAGAGGCATGAGAGGATGGGAGTATTGCTGAAGGGAAAAGCTACCATTTCCGCCGACCAAAGTAGCTTCCACCCTGGTCGAAGGAATCCGCTATAAATACAACTTACAACCCATCCAATGTTTCCATTTAATCTCCCTCTACACAATCTTCTGAGGCTATCTGTATACTTCAGAATTTACACAAGAACTGACTAGCACATTTTTGCACCAAAAATGGACTCGTTCCTTCAAAATACCACCGCTAGTGTCGCGAAAGGTGCCGTGGATACAGCCGAGAAGACGACCTCTGCGATTGATGACAACCTGAAGAAGGTCTCTGTCAGTATGTCATACTATTTTCAACAAAAGAAATTACCCTGTTGCAAGATTTAACTTTCCTTTCTTGTCAGGCCTGGACCAGGACAAGACCACAGGTACAGAGAGCAACACTGCCAATGCCACGGGTACAGACAAAGAAGCAGTCAAGGACACCTCGTCTACTGTAGCTGCCGAACAGAAAGCAGCTACCGAAAGTATGTTGCCTGACTCAGAGCATCCCAAAATGTCTAGACTGATCTTTTTGCAGTCCTGGATAAAGGCACACCCGAGATCCTTCATGTCTACTCGTTTGACGGAGATACCAGAGTCGTGAAGGAGAAAGCCTGCATTCCATTTACCAACCCAGACAACGGAGGGTTGAAGCTTTCGGACATTCGTCAATTACTGATCAGCGAAAAGGCTTCGGAACCGAGACTGTAAAGGAGACCTCGATTTCACCCCTAATGTAAATTATGCTGAGCGTGAAACAGGCTCTCGAGTCCATTCACCAATCAACGCGGCGCAAAGGTGGCAGACACCACCAGCTTTAAGGCCTATCTACAGATTCTCAATGAGAAGGTCAGTTCAATCCTGGCGCGGAGGTTGATGGATGAGGGTAGATGACGCTAACCTACCCGCTATATAGTCGAGCGAGCTTGGGGTGAGTCTGTCCACCTATCAATTCTCGAAGCTGAAAAATTCACAATCATGCTAGGACCGGACTGAAGACAATGCCGACACCTACCGAGTGTATCTTAATTCCAAGAAAATCATCGAAACTGGCCATATCCATGGCCTGCGCAACCAAGGAGAGAAGGTGGCGGTGGATGTAAGAAAGCCCTAATTTACGCTAACTCGCGGCACCACCCACTGACCGATGCTACAGAAGAGTGCCGCCGATTTCCCGGTCACTCGACAGTCCACCAAGCCCCACGAAGCAACTACCTTCAGTCACAATATCTTCTACAATCCGGCCACGACTTTCAGTATTGTTCATCCAGCTGATATGTCTGAGAAGCATTGGAGCGTGGTGATGCGCAACAACTGACTGCTTCATGCCTACCGTGTGGTAGATGTTGATGGAAACAAGTTTGTCGAACGCGCACTATATCCCAGTGAGTACCCTCTCGCAAATTCTGGGCAACGATTTCCAACTTACTTGGCGCATTGTAGGCTTTGTGTTGAAACCACGCTACTTTTTCAACTATCAGATCAGTGCGACGGCAGAGGTTCGATTGGGGAGGCAAAGGTGAAACAAGCTCCGTAACTACTCCTCCTGTCTCTGTGCTTTGGCTGATACGCAACAGCAATTACTCCGGATCCCACGCTTCCGCATTGACGACGACTCTTATATCAGACAGTTCGAAACGAAGAAATCGGTATCCCGCGCAATGACTGAAGCGTCCTTATCTGAGACTGATGCCAAGTTGGCTATGTAAGGTCCTTTCTTTTACCCCAAGCTTAGGCACCAGTTCATTCAGACTAAGACGCGGGGGGCTTGCAGTGAAGGCGGCGCCTTTGGTTACAGCGCCAGCGCGTCGGCAAGCTACAGTGAGAGCAAATCATCATCGTCAACCTCCAGTAGCACTCAAGAGAGTCGCGTGATGACTATCACCTACAATGTACGTTTCTTTCCCCGTTTTCAAACGTTCACGGAACCTTCTCTAACTCGATACCGCGGCAGTTCCCTCGAGTCGTCATTGACTTCGAGCCCTCTGGCCTTGACCTGAGCGAGGAATGCAAATTTGACCTGGAGCGAGTCAATACAGCTGCAGCCGTGGATGTCTTCAAGAACAAATACGGTAGGTGGCCAATTCTGCCCACGATCCAACAAAGCAAAAGGGTCGAAGCGCTGACACCCCTCAGGTCGCTTTTTTACCACCAGGGTTCAACTGGGCGGCCGTCTCCACAATTCGGAACAGAGTGAATCCACTGACGCCGCGGCCACGGCAAAACAGGCCAAGTCGATGAGGGCAGCCGCAGCGCTTTCATTCTCCTCACCTTGGGTCCAGGCATCGGCCAGTGCAAGCCATAGCAACTCGTCCGACTCCAGCTCCGAGAAAAGGGATGTCTCAGCATACAGCGCGATCAATTGGGAGGCCCAGGGCGGCGATACCCTGCAGTGCAACAAGTGCGTATCTCCAGCCTGTTCCTCAGCATCTTCTATTGGGTTGGCACGTGTCGGTAATCTAACTCGAATCTTAAACTAGCCCTCCCAATTGGGCGTACACTGTTGGCTCGTTCTACAACTGGAGACCCATTCAACAATCCAAAATTATGCCGCTTGAAGCCGTCATTTCTATGGTGCCGGGGTACGAAGATACTAAGACGAGATTTGCGGCGCTGCTGGCCACCAAGACGCCCGAAGCCCTGAAGCTAGAGACAATCAAGTTTCGACTAAAAGCTTCGAGCCAGGCAGTGTTCATTCCCAGGGCGAATTATGACCATGCTCGCAGTGAGAGATTCTCCTTAAAGCCCTTCGGTGGCCCAGTTCAGTTGGTCAAATACTAACGATACTACAGGGAGTATGCTCAATGGAGTGATCAAAGAAGGGCTCACCATGATAACTGAGGAGCGATTGCAGTTCCTGGATCGAATTAAGAACGAGGAATTTGGCAACGTGCCCGTGCAGGTTTGGTACGCCACGGAAGGCTCCAATCGAGACTTCAGCATCGTTACCGAGAGCAACGAAGACCATAAGGTACTTAGTCGCGTATCCACCCTTTGCGCTCCCAATTCAGCATCCCTCTTCCCCAACTTGCTGTGTTACAATGCCTTGGTATTGTGTGTGTTACCGAGCTGACCTGCAACCTCGCAGCTAAAATACAACCACGAATACAAGATCCAAATCACTACCGATGGCAAGGAGCAATGGCTAGGCGTGAACCCCACAATGCCTGGCACGCTAGATAAGATCATGGTCTGGGCTGGTAGTAGCGGCGAGAATGCGAGCTATTTCATGTTCATGCCTAAGGACCTCGGTAAAGCGGGTGATTATATCGAAGATGACGAGGAGTTTTATATCTATCTATACGACAAACATCAACAGAAGCTCGGATACGCCAGATCTCAATACTTCGATGGGCCAGTACTAATTAATTCAGACGTTCGGCGACAGTTGGGCACTGACCTGGATTCCGGTCATAGGAGATCCGACGCCAGGGTATTCTCGCTCGAGTACGTTTGAGCAACGCCCTAGCACACAGATTTTCAATGATGCGATTAGGGAAAGTGGCCAGGGCCTATCATGCTATTTTTCATTGTTGTGATGGTCGCACACAAAGGTACGGACGACATTATGAAAGACGGCGCTCATTCCATCCATAAATTGCTACCTCATAGTCCCGACCCAGCTTGATATATCTTGATGTTGCAATCTGGAAGAGAACGTATTGAAGCATTTATTAGTCTGTTTATGGCCAGTTAACCTTGATCGCCCTGTCTCCTATTTCTGTAATCGCGCTCTAGTCCAAACTACCACCGACAGACATATGTGTATGTCCAGAGAATCGGAGATCCGAGCGAAGTAGCTTGATTGGCGCCATTCAGCGAAAATGCATGCTTGAATGCCGTAGTCCACACGTTCAACGGGGTCAACTACATCTGTGCGACTCAAAAACAACCGGGGGCTATGCTTCCTTCAATTAATCTGGAACTGAATAGTGAACCACTTGCTTGGCCAAGCCACACCGGATCCCAAGTGTCTATCACCCTTGATCACCTAAACCTGGTTTCCTGGTTCGGATGCCTAGGATCTCTTGAATTAACGGAGCAGAGACGGTCTTGTGATTCGGACAAATCTGACGGCAATAGAGCCAATCTAAGAGCTTTCAAGATTGAACCACTTTGCCAGGACATGTAAATCTCAATCCCATGGCAACATTTGTTGAGGCCCATATAGAAGCAAGTGGGTTAGGCCAGTGATTAATGACCTCGGAGGAATGCGAGCAAGGGTAAGTAGTAATCAGCCCGAAGATACTTCTCGCCTCTGGGGTATGTAAGGGAGACACCAGGAATAATGTTCAAGTACTCAAGGCATCGGGTCATATACAGCATATGCGGTATCGGGCGACCGTTGTCAGGTGGGTGCGGTGCACGACATGACGCATGGGACACGTGATTTGCCAAGCCCCCACGAACATTTTCCTGATGCAGGACACTGCTTGTGCCAAGGATTCAAATGGAGGTTCTCTCGTAAGTCTATATAGCATACAATATCCCTTTGGCTTTGGCAGCATGCCGCCATGGCTATTACATGGCTATTACGTTGCTCACGTGGTCGAGAGGTAGAAATCCGGGTCCCTTCACAATTCTTCCGATATAGTTCTCGTGTATAAGCATCAAGACATGATCCACAACGACGACTAGACCGAGGAGATCGTCACTTAACGGAGCACGATGAGAATATGGCGCCTTTAAGCGACTTAGCGCCAAAGGTTCCAAGCATTCTGTTAATCATCCTGTGCCCTCGGCTCCGGATACCCCGGGCCCCACCCTGCGGCCGAGCACACGGTGTAGGTATGTGGGGCGCTTGGATTTTATCACAGATTCACAACTTAAGGTCCGAACACCCACGTGTCTTAGCCGAACCACTCAGAATCGAGCTAGAAATGCAAAGTTCCTATTCTCGGAACTTTGGGCGGGTCTATTCCTGTTCATTGACCGTACAGGAGGCGGCAGGAGAAGTGGCAAGGTCCACTTCTAACTCTACCGGGTGGTTATTGCGATCTCGATAGACTGTCTTCCTCTGCACATCTTCATTGTTCTGCAGATCTGCTAGTTGTGGGCAGAGACCCACGACGCTACGACTCTGAGGCGGAGCTCAGAAGGGCTGTTCACTTTGTCAAGGAAACAGGTATCAGATTCCCGTATAGTCCAGAGAGTGTGTTCACCTAGTGGTGATTAGAGATTGTTTCAGCCAACCCCGGGTTACTCCCGGGAACCAATCGCCTGGGTACGCCGTTGTCACCGTTCAAGAACGCCTCACCAAGTCAGCAACGTCGAAGGCACGGTAAACGAGGAGTCTAGCCCCCGATCTACGAGAGGCAATGATTTTTTATCATGTCTAGACTTTCCGTGTTGATTTTTGGGGGCGACACTCACGCTTCACTTGGGCGCATAGCTATGGCATCGTGGTATATAAGGTGTCCTAGGCCGCGGACCAACTCTCAGAGGGACTTTAAGTTACAAGTCCTTCTGCTCGACTTTTCGGGGCTTTTTTGCCGTCCGTGATGTCCGAATTGCTGAAAGACTCCCAGCTGGGAGAAAGCCAGCGGGCAACCCCAAATGATGCTGACATCCCCGCGGCTCCCTCAGATCCTACTCCCACCATTGTCGAAATTCAATCCGAGTGTCCTGAAAAGTTAACAGTCCTCACCGGCACCGATGGGGAATTGGCGGCCGAGGTGTGTCCGCCGCCTGCGGCTTTCCACCCGCCTCAGCAGGAGCGAAGGTCCAAAACGCAGAGGTTCCTCGGGAAAATCCGTGAGAAGACCCTTGAGGCGCAGGTGGCGGCTTTCAAAGCCTGGGAGACGTCTCAGCGCACTGCCGAGCACATTAAGCCCGGAGTATATCGACAATCATGGATATGGCTGGCGCGCTGCTTGACCTTTTTCGTCCCTTCCTGGTTTACCAAGAATGTGTGCAAGATGAACGACCTCAGGCGTCGTCTCGTCTTCCGACAGAAGGTGCTGTTTTGCCTCCTGGTCGCAGTCATTTACGGTTTTCTCAGCTACTGTTTCGTTATCCAGCCCCTGGCCAGCTGCGTCCTGAAAATACGCCTTGGCACGATTCCGAGCCAGAGCTCCTTCTGCCAGGTGGTGCGCCCGGTTATCTATACTTGTATGGGCATGGGAGCTGTTTTCACGCTCCTGGTTGCGGTCTGCGCGGCTCGTGTTCGCTACACTAGCCGGGCTTTCGAAGAGCATGACGCTTTACTGGTCATGCATGTGCCCTGTTACAACGAAGACGAGTCCGTTCTTCGCAAGACCATTGACTCTTGCATCGATTCCACCTATGAGAAGAAACGCAAACTGCTTTTCATTGTGACAGATGGAACGGTAGCCGCTCCCGGCCAGAAGCCAACGTACCGGATCTTGCTGGAAGATATCTTCAACCATCAAGCTGATTTGGAGGCTGGGATCGATGACAATGCCCGGCCCTACACCTCCTTTGATATAAAAGGTGCGTCGGAGAACCTTGCATTTTGTTGTACAGGTTACTTCCGCGATGTACCCTATGTGATTGTTGTCAAGGTTGGGCGCGCAGATGAGCGGGACCAGCCCAAGCCTGGGAATCGGGGCAAACGGGATTCGCAGCTCCTGGTGTACAACTTTTTCCACTACGTCAACTACCGCGGATTCGGGAACTCGCTGTTCGCGTATATGGAGAACAAAATGCGAATCTGTCTCAACATCAACCCGGAGGAGGCTATGTACATGCTCGTCGTCGATTTGGACACCGAAGTTCGTCCCACGGGAATCTCATACCTTGTCCACCAACTCCAGAAAGACCCGACGCTGATCGGGGTCTGTGGCTACACCAGCGACAGCAACCCTTTCAGCAACTTGGTGACCTGCAGTCAGGTCTTCGAATACTGGCTGACGCACGCCGTTCTCAAAGCAGTGGAGAGCGTCTGCAGTAATGTCCTAGTGCTCAGCGGATGCTTCACCATCTATCGGCTCAAGTGGCCTGACAATCAGCCAGCGATCCTGCTGCCAGGCATTCTGAAAGACTACGCAGGCAGTTACGAAAAGACTCTCCATGAACACAATCTCCTCTCCATCGGGGAAGACCGCTACCTGTCCACCCTGGTCATTCGCTACTTTGGGTCGGACTGCCGCCTGCGATATTTCGCAGCGGCCATCTGCGCCACCAACGTGCCGGACTCCCTGTCGGTGCTGCTGGACCAGCGACACCGATGGACGAACTCCCTGATCCACTGCCACTTCGCGCATCTTAGCGTCCTGCCCTTCGAAGCCTCCCTCTGGAGCCGGCTGCGGCTGCTGTTTGTCATTGGCTGGGAGCTCTTCATGGTCTTCATCTTGCCGCTCGCTCTGCCGGCCGGCGTCGTCGTAGCCATGATCTCCATCCTGCTCACCCCCTACGCGTGGGCGATCCTGCTGGCGTTCTGTCTGTTGCCGGTTGTCCTGTGCGTGCTCTGCAATGATTGGAAGTACGTTCCCTTCTATGAGCCCTTTTTCCCAATGATAGCCATGTTTAGCATTGTCATTCCGTTATACTCGATGTGGAAGCAGGATAATATCAAGTGGGGTAAAACGCGGGGTGGATAGAGATGGATATATCTGCGTTTGATTAATGAATGTTTGATGCAATAGGGGAAGGCCGGAATTCTTGGGGCTCCTTGCCGAATGTTTGGACAGTTTGCATTGAATATCGTCATAATGAGGAATGTGTGTACTGTACTGTCCCGAACATCCCGGTTATTATAGAGTTCTGCGGTAGGTGCGGTGTGCGGTGCGGAGTAACTGCGCTGCATGACTATCTCCAGGTTGCACGTACTGTATGTGATGCCGTATGTATTACAGTGTGTATTACAGTATGTATTACTGTGGGTATTGCCGTGCTGTACGTATACCACTGATATAGCTAGCTGTGTTGCCACAGGCTAAATAAAGGTGCGTGTCCGCCCTCTCTTCCCGTCTTTAGGCTACATAACCCTAATTATACGATATGGTCGATTGCATGGATGAAGACTCCGATCTCTACCCTCACAGGGGTTTCATGCTCGACACTGGCCGGAAGTTCTTCCCAGTCAATGCGATTCTCGACCTATTGACCGTACTACACGAACACCGCTTCAACGTCTTCCATTGGCATATTTACGATGCAGAGAGCTTCCCCCTTCACTGGCCGGCTGATCGGGGTCTGACGGACACGAGCATACGGTACAGCCACACTCGGGATTACTATACACCTTCGGATATCCAGACGGTCGTCAACTATGCCCAGAGTCTGGCCATCCAGGTCTATCCGGAAACAGACATGCCCGGTCATAGTGATATATGGTATGTGTCAGAGCCAGAAGAAATCGTCATCCATGCATTCGAGAAACCCTTTCAAAGTACAGGACAGCTCGCTGAGTCAAATGAACAGGGGTCTCTGGAGAAGAGAACTAGTCGTGGGCACTCACACCCGACCTCCAACACCTGGTTGCCCAACTCGACATCCGCAATGCCCAACTCCACGCCTACATCGCAGATTTAGTCACCACGGTAGACCAGTACTTCCAGTCCCCGCACTACCATCACTTCGGGGCCGATGAAGTCGCATATATCTGGGGATCGGACGATGATAACCGACTCTTTGCGAATTATCTGCACTGGCTCCGGTGTCTCCGCCCCAACAAGTCTGCTATCGTCTAGGACGACCCCCTCACCGATCCGGGAAAGCAGATTGATCTGGCGACAGACTGGATCATTCAGACTTGGCATTCAGGCGTCACGCAAGAGGTCCTCCGCCGCGGTCACCGGGTCATTGTTTCCGAGAGCGATACGTTCTATATTGGGAACGCGGACGCCGATAAGATCTCCAAGTTTGCCTTTCCGGATGATGCCAACGTTCTAGGGTTTGAAGTGGTCTGGTTCATTTCCCAGGGCGATGATTCCTGGGACTTTAGGCAGAACTGGGTTATGCAGCCTATCAAGGTGGCGGCGCAGATTCGTCGACAGGGATCGAATCGTGCGTAGAACTGGATCTTGAGACTGGAATTTCCTGTGATTTATTAAAATCTGCTCCCTTTCTTTCCATGAATCGAGCCACGTTGGATCGAGTATGCTTACGTGGACATCACCTTAGCAAGTCTCCACCACCTAAACATACTATCGTATTAGTAATGAGATCATAAAAACTTACATCTCGAGCGAGACGATTACGTCTAGGAAGGATGTGCATCTGAGTATGGATACCAGGCTTCTATTCCCTTCGCGCCGCTTTATTTGGTTATATGGAATTGAAAAGTCAAGCTCATGTTACATTCTCGATGTAGCACGACAGCAAACAACCTCGAAAGAACATACAGCCTCAACTTGTGCCCATCCATTATTCCTCCCGTCCGACCTTCCTTCTTCAACTCTCCCACCCTAAAGACAACAGTTGTGAACGTCATCATGGACAGCTCAACAAAGGACAATTTTGTGAGCGCTCCTGTTGAATGTTCGAGTCGGCTCTTGCTACTTTCTGGCGAGCTGCGCAACCTGATTTACACCCATTGTTTTGCCACCGTGCGACTTAGTTTCGGTGAAAGAAATCTCTCTCGATTTACTTCCGGTAAGCTGAAGCCCGCTTCAGACTCTCTGTCATCCTTCGAGCTTGCAGAGTGACTTATGAAGAAGCGAAAGGGCTAAGGCTCGACCGAATCATGTGCTAGGAAGACAAGCGTCAGTGCAGGTTCAGCGCCTTCTATGACAATGACGAGGGTGGATTCTTGTTCAAAGAGCCTGCCAAAGAGGTTCTGATTGAATCTTATGACGATCTCGATGAGTACGGGCACATTCGCATCGAGTAGGCCGACGAAAACCTGGGTTGACTCTCCGGCACGTACTTCGAATCTCGCTCTTTGTTTTCTTTGTCTATGGCTGAATCTTCTGTACTTACGAGTCACTCCACTTGTTTCCATAACTGTATTTTGAGTCCAGGTGCACTGATCCTGGTCATGCCAACCTCACTTCCCCATTCTACATGCATGTGGAACAGTGCTTAAGGCTTAAGTGATTCAATCTGAATTCTGATACGTCTCTTTTTGTCACTGAAGAGAGTCTGCTGGCCTGAGTTCGTAGGATATCTGGATGCATCTCCCACAGGTATCATGGTCCCCTTATATCAGAGCACCATCTTACTTGAGCTACTGCTTTGCTCATTCTGTTTCTTTTCTCTGATTCTTCCTTACACTTCTCTTCCCCCCTTGCCAAGACGTTTAGTAACGATCGCATGAAAGTTTTCCCGAGGGGCCGCAGCGACGCTTAGACTCGGCGGCTGATCGGAGCGAACCGGAAAGCCCGGGCCCCACGAACCCCCTGCCATAAAAATAGTAAGCCTCTCGCACCCAAGCATAAGCTCACTGACTCAGATTACCATATACACCAAACCTCAAAGTAATTCGATCATGTTTTTCCACAATCTTGGTCTCCGCATGGGCGGCGTCTCGAGCGCTGTGTTCGCTGCCCAGGGCGTTTTTCTTTTAGGAAACGCATTTTACTCTATCCTGTTTCCATCATCGGTCGCCCACTTCGAAGGCTCATCTTTGACCGGAACTCCCGAAGGCGCGGTTCAATGCATTGGGTCGGTCTTTGTATCCTGCAATTCAAGTTCCGAATTACACTAATTGTTCTCTTAGCTTGACCTCTCTTGCGCTTGGCACATACTATCTCATTTCGACATACCAGCGCGATACTCTGATCATGGTCTCTTCGATACCCTCTCGTCTGGTGGCTGCGTGGGTCATGTATCGCAATGGCGGCAACTGGAGGCCGGTAGCGGCTTTTGAAACCTCCATGGCAGTGTTGGCTGGTGCAGCACTATTCTGGGACCGGTATATATAAGCTGAGCGCGCCGGCGGGGGAGGGGAGAGCGACGCAGAGAATTTGAACAAGATTTGCGAGTTACATTTAGTACGGAATATCGACTGTTTTAACCTCGATGACTCTGATGGTAAAGCTTGATGCTTATAGCCTTTAGTTATAGCTAGACCACTGCGAACATAAGAACTCTGGAACGCTGCACGGCGACCTCCGAATCCTCACCTCTGCTGTCACGCCTCGTTACCTCTTTATATCCTGCCACAGCTGTAGTGTTTAGACACTTAGAGCCATGCAAGGCCACCGACCTCCCTTATGGATCGATAAGCAGTCTATCAGTGCTTCCTTTGAGTCCCCAATATATTACCGTTTCATGCACGTCTGTTGCCCGCTCTCTGCACCTACGGCTTGGGGCGAGGTAAGCTCGTAATTAGTCTTGATTATGGTCTTCAAGAGCGTGTGCGGTTTTCGCCATCGGATCAGTCGGAAGTCTGGCGTAGCTGGAAGAGAAAGGTGTGCGTCTCCAGTCTTGCAGCTTCGGGTTCCGCTGCTGCTGTCGGACGCTGCACACAAGAGACTGGTGATGAAGGCTCCTATCACGGTTGCTGGAGCATGCGGATCATGAAGATTCGTGGCCAAGATAAGGTGAGAATCTGAGCTTGTGTAGAGGTGATCAAAGACTCGGCAATGATAAGACATCTCGTCATCAGACGTCTCGAGTCTTTCATAATTGATGTGTCTATCCCACAGACCTACAAGTGTTGATGCCTCAGGCAGGGGAACAAACTAACAAACGGCGGCCAAAAAAACCGCGATAGCATATCTTTGACGGGTTTTCGAACTTAACGTCATCATTCGACATCAGAGGCTGAAAAAGAGTTGTCCATGGTTGATGAACACGTGACATAAGATTAGGCTGCTTTTGTTGGCATCCTAGTTGATGGATGGGTAGCGAACCGCTCACCAACGCATCCATCATCATATCCAAAGCCTTGTCCATATCTACCTCATCACTGCCGATGAGTCTTGCAGCCATCGCGTTGGTCAACTCTCTATCCGCTGGATCCTCATCCGCGAACGACTCAGCGTCGTAATTCCGACCCCATTTGGCATTTAAAATCCGCAGTCGGAGCAGTAAGAAGAGCAAAGTCGAGAGCTTCGTCTGACTAAGTCGGTATGTGGTGTTTGATGGGCCCTCTGCGAGAAGCCTCCTCGCAGCCGCTTCCAGCTGAGCTGGTGACGGAGCTAGGTTCACAGAATATGGCTCTATCGTAACCAGCACATCTATAGCATCATCCAGGACAGACTGGCAATGATTTGGTGACTCGAAAGCGAATCATAACTCTGTCCTCTCCAGATGATTGATACTCCTCAGCACCCTGTTGATGACGCCTTTGAGAAACGTAGTCAGAATCCAAGCATCTTCCACCTAAGGCAGCCGGGTGGGCGGTGAGCTGGCAGCCTAAGGCAAGACCACCGGGCCGCCGTCACCTGTCAAAATTAGCCCTGTGAAAGAACAACTTATCATGTCGCCAAAAATAATCTCCTGCCCCTTGTACTCCTTAAAGCTCGGCACCTCGGTGCACGAGCAAGGCTACTGCTCGTCGAAAGGCATCTGCGTCAACTTTCTCGTTGGCTGTCTTGTTGTTGAACTCGCATGGTAACGGATAATGGGCGAAGAGGTAGAAACACTTCCACAATAAATCGATCGCATTGCCGGAGAACAAAGCACCCGGGTGGGTTCGTTCAATGTGGTTCTTCAGACTCTTCTTGGTCCAATCTCGATTTCAAGGGTAGCTGGCTCGAGAAAGTGTGGCGGGCGCATATCCTACAGCGTCGTCGACGGTCTGAGTCCTTCATATATGAATGTTGTCCATGGATTGTGGATTTCAGTTGTGATTATGGGTCGTAGTGCATTCTGGAGGACATGCTCGATGGACTCTAGCCCGATGTTAGTCTGTGCTCAGTGAGTGATCAATCAAAGACAAGACCTTGTGTGGCTTTTTCGAGGTATTGTTTGACCTTGCGATCGTGAGATCCTGAATGCAGGTAACAGAGGATCTTATCTAGGGACTGCAGCAATATTTGATAGGAAGCCTTGACTGAGATCAAACTCGGCAGAGACTGATATAATATTGTGAGAGATGAAACCAGGCTCAAGTGATGGTCCGGTGAAACGAAGGTAAATAGTACGAGATGTTGGAACACTAAGTACTGTACCCGATACTACCACCGCAGGCCCCCCCAAAAAAAGTTCCAGGAAAAGAGACAAGCTATACCCACCCAATTTAGCAGGTCGATTAGGCGCACCTCTGTTAAACATAGAAGCACACATTCCATGGAATGACTCTTCAAAACCATGCATTGGACACGTGAATGGGCGCAGGGGGGAATGTGGCTTGGACCCTTGCCCCGGGTTGGTGTGGATCCTGCAACCTGAAGTCTATTGAATTACAAATCATTGATTCTTGTAATCCCAAAACATAAATTGTTGATGAGGTGATCAATAGGTAGAAGCTGAGCTCCTGAATACCTTGAGGCTGAATCAAACGAACGGGCGCATTCTCCTATGCTCTCTTGGCAGTGGCTGGTTGAGCTTCATACATTCATAGTTGAAGCGATCCGTTAGATATCTGCTTCTTCCTACATGCTTACCTACTTAATAAGTCCCATGTAACGAGGGCGAGATGATTATCTACCGGTAGATTGCCTTCTGCCAAAGGATGGCTTGTTGACAGGCGCTGTGTACCTCGCTTACTTGGAACAATGCCGGGGCAAAATGCTGGGAAAGGTGCTTAGAGAGGTGCCCCACTGCCTCGCTTGCTTAGAACCATGCTTGGGAGTATTGAGGTAACAGAGATAACCTCATCGTTGGAGCGTTCTGCTCAACGGATGTCTAGGCTCCGGCTCCGGCAGAATGGGAGTATATCGTAGTAGAGTCCCACACGGTGGTGAACTTCAGGGGCTCGGATTAGGAATCATACTTTGCCACCCACAGCTCGGTGCAACTTGTAAACTTCAGGTAGATAAGTGCACTCATTCATGACACACTTGATGAAGCTACTAGACGTCTGTAATATCTTATCAATGGAAGACGCTCGACGATCGAGAGGACGGCTCAGTTGACATCGTAACATAGTGAAGCATAGAAAGGTGACAATCGTGCTCAGCGACTGTGTAGTGGCGTCCCCGGAGGCCTCAGCCACCATGACTCGGAGGAGCGCCATCTTTTCATCCAGCAGCGGGGACTCAAATCAGCAGAGAACCCTTACGACAAGATGAATTATACTTGGCTGCATCGGTACTTCATACTCAACAGCTTTTATCCGCTAATGGAATCGCAGCGTACAGGTTCCAGCGACCAAAATGTCTTAGCCGGTTGATACTCAGAGTCTTGGTATCTCTAAACCTCGTGGGAATTCAATCTATTTGATCATACGGTAGTGCTCCTACCAAGATTTTTAGCAGATATTGAGGTGAGACAAAAGAGGCTTGGCAGGACTGCTGCATTAAAATTCACGTGAGATGTGATTAGGTCTAGACGGCCCACGTGACCGTCGCGGTGTTCGGCAGCAGCGGAAAGCGATTGGGTCCGAGCGTTGCGGTCAGGGTCTGCAGGCAGCAACCCCCTCTCCGTACTCCCTCGTAAGCTCGTACAGTCCTCATTCTCGATTACTTCACGAGCGCTCAGTCGTATGAATCCAGCTCGTCCATCTAAAACCAAGCTTTCCATGTTCCTCCGATCTTCACCTGTAAGCTTTTGGTGGGCACTCTTCAGTACCCAAACTTGACCTCTTATCGTAGGGTGCCGTGAAATTGCGGGTGGAGCAAAGAAAAAGCCTCATTCATTGGATCCATTTTCACTCATGCTAACGATGCTATAGAACCGGTCCTGCCAAGGGACGGTTTCTAGAAGGGATCAAAGTCCGGTGGAACGGGGATAGTATCCTGTTCCTGACCAAACAATTGGCCTGTGTGGGTGCTGCCAAGAACCCCGAATCTGCTCAGGGTGGAGCATGTCCCATTGCAGATGGACCTCCGGTTCTACTCTGCTGCAATGGGCGAACGGGTCCAACGTTCGGCGCCTGGCTCCAGTTCCTTGATGAATTGGGTAAGCTTGTCTCAGGTGCAGACAGGGGTTTTCCTTCAACTCCACCAGGACACCCAGGGTTCTCTATATAAGATATGAACTTGTCTTGCTCATTCCAACCATCAAACCACTCTCTTTTTCTTCTTTATCCTCATTCATTCATTGTCTTTCCTTTACACTCTTTTCATCTTCTTATCATGAAGTACACAACTCTTTTCGCCGCCGCCGCGGCTGTCTTCGCGAACAGCGTCAACGCTGGTGTCGTTGGTGCCGCCCAGGGTTTTGCTAAGGGTGTGACCGGTGGTGGTAGCGCCGCTGAGGTCTACCCCAAGACCAATGACGAGCTGGTCTCGTACTTGGGCGACAGCCAGCCCCGTGTCATTGTCCTCGACAAGATGTAAGTCATTCATCCCTCAAGACGGTCCATGAGCAACATGACTAACCAACCATCTGCATACAGCTTCGACTTCACTGGAACTGAGGGTACCGAGACCACCAGCGGTTGCAGTCCGTGGGGTACGGGCAGCACGTGCCAACAGGCCATTAACAAGGACAACTGGTGCAACAACTACGAGCCTAACGCTCCCAAGGTCTCTTCCATCACCTAGTAAGTCTATTGACCTCGTTGTGTCCGTTGAGGGGTCAAATATTGACAAGGTGGCGCAGTGACAAGGCCGGTGTCCTCGGTATCACCGTCAACTCGAACAAGAGTCTTGTCGGCAAGGGCTCTGCCGGAGGTATCAAAGGAAAGGGTATCCGCATGGTCAGCGGCGCCAAGAACATCATTATCCAGTGAGTCCACCACTCAGACTACTTGCATTGACCCCCCCATTGACACAGATCAGGAACATCGCCATCACTGATATCAACCCTAAGTACGTTTGGGGCGGTGATGCTATCACCCTTAACAACGCTGATCTCGTCTGGATTGATCACGTTACCACTGCCCGTATCGCTCGTCAGCACATTGTCCTCGGTACCCAGGCCGATAACCGCGTCACCATCTCCTACAACTTGATCGACGGCCGCTCCGACTACTCTGCCACTTGTAACGGTCACCACTACTGGGGAATCTATCTCGATGGATCTAACGACATGATCACGATGATGGGCAACTACTTCTACTACTTGTCCGGTCGTATGCCCAAGGTTCAGAGCAACACCCTTCTTCACGCCGTAAGTATCCGCGAAGCTACGGAATCCGGGATCCCACTAAAAAATTTGATAGGTTAACAACCTCTTCCACAACATTGAGGGCCACGCTTTCGAGATTGGCCAGGGTGGCTACGTCCTGGCTGAGGGTAACGTTTTCCAGAACGTCGACACCGTGGTTGAGTCTCCCTATCAGGGCGCCCTGTTCAGCTCCCCCGACGCCAACACCAACAAGCTGTGCCAGTCCTACCTTGGCCGTTCTTGCCAGCTTAACGCTTTCGGATCCTCCGGCTCCATGAGCGGCTCCGACACCAGCATCCTCAGCAAGTTCCAGGGCAAGAACATCGCCCCTGCCAAGGCACCTACCAACATTGCCGCCTGGACCATGGCCAACGCCGGTGTTGGCCACGTCTAAGCAGCTGACGCTCTGCAAAAATTCATGGAACAAGGGCGTATTTGTCTATGGCACATGTCCTGGTGGGACATGGACAAGTGATGCCAGCAATCTTACTCGTCACATGACTCGCTTCGCTTTCTGTCGATGACTAACCCTCGCCAAGCCCATGTATAAAGTGCTCTGTGTACCTTCTTTCTACTTTCCTTCGAAGCTGGGCTAGATCCGGCACTTCTTCTCACTATTACTTTATTCGCAGCTTGCTGTTCAATCGAAAATTCTTCTGAGGTTCAATTTTGAAGTCCAAGTAGAGTTGTATCTTGTAGATTGGGGATCACCGAGTGGAGTGACTGCTTAAGTTCGAAGATGGTAAAGATGTACAGTACATTCATATCGGGATAAATTACAGAACGATTTACACGTTCGTACAAAAGTAGTGCCTTTGCATAAAGACCCTGGATGAGTCAGCAATGCAATATGCCGGTCTTCATACCTGTTTAGGAGTCGGAGTCTGCTGCCAGAAACTGCAGCTGATTTCCGATGTTTCACCACGCCACCTCGCCAAGGTATACTAAATTTCTTCATCCCTTTGTCGGACGTATTTGTTTCACTAGATGCATCAGCCGGGTACTTGTACTTTTCCTATCGCCGTATCCAGAGTCTGTGGTGGAGAAGAAGCAAAGTCTATGACGATCTGAGGGTTCTCGGTTGAAGCGCCCTGTGGGTAGAATATATTGCGGTACACTGCCGGCGCTCCGCAGCTTCCATACACTCTCGACCATGAATGTAGAGGAAGATCTTGCCCGATAAGACTACACTCATCAATACGTAGTAAGAAACCGAGAGTATCGTGCAGATTGCACTCATTCTGTACTCCCCTGACCTCGGTATAAACTCGGAGTACCTTGTGCTGTTCAGGCTGCACGTCACAGGCAATATGCTTCTTTCGGTCGAAGGTCTTGACTAGATTGTGTACTTGTCAGAAACCTGAACGAGTCCAAAATTCCTGAGCACAAGAGTAAAAGAGGCTGTACAACGATAGGGACAATTAAAGCGGTAGCGACCACTCTGCCAGATGGGCCTCCGACGCGCCCTGCCTCAGGCTTCCAATTAAGGTCAACTCACACGGTCGCATCAGCTGCATAATAGCTTGACAAGGGTTCTGGCACGGGGCCGAAGATCGCCAATGTCTGAAAGAAGCTATTTAAAACACTATCAGCGGCAGAGACGATGCGACAAGGTTTGATGAGCTCATAACTTCAGGACGTTGCAGGTGGTGTTGACATGCCTGGGCGAATGCGAAACAGGGTCTAGGCTCGGAATTGCCGGATGAGTTTGGGCCGAGTGGCGCTTTGGATGATCTCCCCCCACTTCCCTCAACGTTCGTTCCATGGCAGAACCTGTAAGTTGACGGCCACTAGGTGCACCAGTTTGTGCTTCTCACCTCTGCACATAGGGGAGTAATTGAGCCGCATTGATTGGTGGGATTACGGAGCGATGCAACCACGGCGCACTCGTATGACGTGTTGGTGTCGGACACGAGGTGCGTTGCCCTATCATTTGCAACCAGGATCCTAATAGGCTATCATTTGAGACATTCACAGGCCATCTTATGGTAGCAAAATGCATGGAGCACTCTAAAGGTGCCATGTTGGGACTGTTGTCTTGTGCAAGCAGGTGGAATATGCATTAGGTATGTGGCTTTGTCCTCTCTCAACCCCTGCAAGCCAGCCCAGGAAGTCCGGTCGGGGAGAAATACGAGAAGTCAATGTGATTGACTCCGCCTTATCCGATGAGACAGCCACCTGGACGGGATTGGGAGATGTCATTGGACAATCACCAATTCCCGAATCTGACTGATCGACTTGCCCCTCCTCCATTACGAGTAGATAAAGAGATAACGCACCTCCTCGGCGAACCTTCAGCCCTACCACTCTTTCAGCACGTTGAATTGGCTCTGTACCTCAAGCAAAAACACCCTCACGATGGAAATCAGCCAGAAATCAGATACCAAAAATCGTCCCGATGAGTGGATGATTGAGCAGGGCATGGCGGGCCACAAGCTGCCCATCCTCGACCAGACCGGCAAGGAGACCATCCATATATATCCTCGCCCACCTGCCAAGGTCAAGCAGGACAGGAAAGCACTTGAGGCGGTTGGAGATCGCGATGAACTGTTCGCTCGGGAGCGGGAGGGCTGGGTTGGGTATGTAATTTCACCCACTGAATCCACCTTTACCATGCAGCTTATTCATCGCTAGATACGTGGAATGGGAAGATTACCCAGAGAAGAAGGCCAAGGCGCATAAGATCCTTACGTCTCAGACCTTTCCGGATTGTCCGGACTACCAATTCGGACCAATTCCCGGCACCAACCCCGTGCTGTCAGGAGACGACTTCAAAGCCTGGCATGCTGCCATCGGCGGCGAGCTGACAACCGTGGCCAATGACTCATGGGAGACGGTCCTGAGGGAGAAGCATCCTGATATGCTGCATCTGTTGCAGTTCCCGTACAACGGAGAGCCGCCCAAGCGGTTGGTGACGTCGAAGCCCATCACTCCGAATCCTTTGCATTTCGTGCGCAACCACGGTGGTATTCCGCTTATCGATAAGGATAAGTTTGAACTCAAGCTGGACGGACTAGTCAAAAACCCAAAGACATACACCCTGGACGAACTGATGGACGAGACTCGGTTCTCGCGCATGGAGAAAACTATCACCATGCAATGCTCCGGAACTCGTCGAATCGAACAGATAACTCTATATCCTGGTCAAGGGGACGAGGTCCCACAAGCTCCTTGGGCTGAAGGAGCCATTGGAACGGCCAGATATGTCGGTATCAGCTTGAAGAAGGTCATCAAGGATTGCGGGGGGTTGATCGACGGGGCCAAACATCTCGAATTATATGGCGCGGAAACGTACGTCAAGGACTTGGAGGTGATGAACTACGTGGTCAGCGTGCCCTGGTCTAAGGTCAAGGCCAATGAAGTCATGCTCGCCTGGGAGATGAATGGTGAACCTCTCCCGAAAATCCACGGGTACCCCTTACGGGTCATGGTTGCCGGTTACATAGGGGCCAGGTCAGTCAAATGGCTTTACAGAATCAAGGCAATCGAAAATGCTTCAATTGCTCCAGTTCAAAGCCGTGAATATCTCTACTTCAACCAGCAGGTCGGCAAGTACAACCAGCGCCCGATTGACGGGATTCAGATCCAGGAGATGCCTGTCAGTTCGGCGATCATGTCACCCTGGCAGCACCAAGTTATCTTCCACAACGGGTCAATCGCATGCAAGGGATGGGCCTACAGTGGCGGTGGACGCTGGCCAGAGCGTGTCGAGCTATCAGCAGACGGCGGTTTCACTTGGTACGCGGTCCCCGAAGAGCGCCTGTCCAAAAAGGGCAAATGGACGTGGCGAACATGGGAGATCGATATTCCCTGCGATGTAGAAGGATGGATCGAGCTTGTTGTGAGAACATGGGATAACGCCCTCAACACTGAACCTATCGGAATCCGTCAGACCTGGAACTGGGGGTTGCACGTCACGTCTTCCGCGCACCGCGTCAAGGTGTACAGTGTAAACAAGACTCACGAGCTGACCAAGAAACGCCTTGCAAAATTCGAGGAGCTGGGCATTCCTCTTGCGCCACTCACTCACTACGATGCTGTCCCCGGTCTGAGCGATAAAGAGTTGGACGAGTATTGGAAGATTCATCCCCGTGACGTCGATGAGTGATCCTGCCCGGTCGCGATGGCGGTAGGTTCATGTCATGGCCAATCGGATAGCCACGGATCCTCGAGCTTATCTCCACGACCCGCGGGGCTTATCGCGCATTCAGGAATGAGAGATTCCGTCACATTTCATCTTATCTGATGCTAAGGAGTTCTGTCGTTCATTTGCCTGCCTGTAAGGCCTTAACGATCGTTTGGGTGCTACGAAACCATAGTTGTAGACGAGCTGCTGTAATCGATCCAATTAGCTTAGGGCTTCCTGCTACTGTCCAACAATCTGATTTGCGACTGATCCTTCTGGCTGGGAGAAGCCGTGATGCCCTACGTCAACGCCGCGAACACTGAGCATATCGTATTGGCAGACATGCCAATCCCAGGTCTGTCGCTTTGAGCTAGATAAGCTACAAGCTAGCTTTGGCGCTATGAAAATCACTTGTCAGAGAGCTCATCGACAGCAGGGGAGTCCCTAATAGCGGACTCAGGCAGATGGAAAGTTACCACTTTAAAAAGGCCTCTCGTATTTGGCAGTGAGTTTCGTGCATCACGTCACTTTTGAGGTGGCTCCCATGGATAATGCCTGGCTAGTATCACGGAGTCGTGTGTCCCAGACGGACCACGAGGAGTTCCGACCGCAAAACCTGGAATCATATTCTCTCCGTGGCTCGACGGGTTCTGTGATGCCGTAGTCTACCAATATGACCATGCTACTCTGATGAGAACAGACGAAATCTTCGCTCTCGACAATGTTGACAGCCATCACAGATCTTTCTCATGCTACAGTCTCTAGAAAGGATTGTGACGGGATCAATGATAAGACTCGTCTCCGACAGAGGGTGTATGCTACAGTTAAATTCAGAATGCCACAATCCAAAAGACTCAATCATTGACGAAGATATAATACAAAAAGCCTGGACTCAGCCTGCGTCGAAGTGATCACCCAGGGGTTTGAATGTCTAGTTGAAAATATCATTTTGAGCACCTGCGTGTGGTTTGTGGTCAGTCAAATGTTTCTTTGATGCGCGAAATGATCTTACCATTCTCCCACCCCAACACGCTGCTGTACGCGGGACTGATCCCACCTGAGGTTTCCACATTGTTACCGGATTTCTCTGTAGAACCTTCTTGTCAGCAATGAGGCAGCAACGCAACGGATCGAGTACTGACGGTTCCATGCGATCATCTGCTTGGCGCCCTTGACACATTTCGATGAGTCGTCACCGCAGTAGACAGGAGCTTGTGCCGCAGCAACAGTCTTGGTCGAGCTGGCTCCCGTCACGGTGCATTTGAAACCGTGCATGTACCTGGAACACGTTAGTCCTTGGTTCACAAGGGAGGGTCTGTGCAGCTCACATGTTAGGTTGTCCGCAACCGTTGGGAACCTATGACTAATTGTTAATCGACTTGTCTAGCGAGGAAGCATGTATGTATGTGAGTCTTACCCAAAGCCAAGCGCAGGTGCAGCCTGCAGACGGACAGGTAGGAAGATCCGGTACGTCGTACGTCGCCAGTCTCTTCCACGGGGTGCTTCATCAAACATATTAGTCACTTTATTTCCTTCTCGAAATGCGACTGGATGATTACTGCTCTGAAACACTAAACACAACAAGGTTCTCCATCGTCACCTGGGTCAAGTCGCTCTGATAGCTGATCGCGAACGCCGTCCCCGCGGCCATGGATTGGTTCTGCGTGTGCATCGCCCCGTCATCTTGGATACAGTCAGGCGGGTTCCCGGGACCCGACCAGTCTTCAGGATGCTCATTGCCGTCGGGCCACTCGCCCGCGTATTGGCCATTGTACGAGAGCGTCGTTTGCGCGCGGTTGTGTGCCAGCTCCACAGTAATTTGCCCATTGGCAGGAAGCTCGAGGAAGTCGCCGTCTGCTGGAGGAAAGCTGTCGCAGCCACGGTCATGCTGGAACCACCAGTCGGATTGATCGAGCATGTATAAGGGGTTGACGGCCGTGTTGGTGTTGGGATCGTCAGTGCCGGAGGTGCCGTTCAGACAGTACATCCCTTTCGCCCAGGCGGCGACATGTGCGTTGGTGACGGCACTCAGGCCCAGAATTAGTAATATAGATAACATGTTTGTGGTTCTGAAATGTATGTTCTATTGCATGTGAGAGCCATGGGATCCCCTTGCTTTATACTGTACATAGACTGCAATGCCCGTTGAGAAACCACATTGTGAGACAAAATCAACAATACTGCTGACGCATGTTTCATTTCCCGAGAGCACGGCACATTTCACTCTGAACCCTGAAGCTAATGCCTAGAACAGAAAATGATGATTAGTAGTTGGGTAATTTAGGCGCGCATTCCCAATCCTTCGGCCCCCGCAATTGTTTCAGACCCAGCTCGAATACGAACCTCCACCGCTTGACCCTCATTTCACAAGTCCAAACTGTCTGCGTAAAGGCTTTACTTATCTGGTTGTTGACCTTAGGATCTCGTGTTTGATTACATGTTGTCTTATGCCTGGTCGAGCCGCCCTCCTGGTAATTAGAGATCTCGGGGGCTACGAGTACAATGCCTTGGTTCTCCTTCGAGAATGTGATTGGTAGCCATGAAGATAAAACGCACACCAGCGAGTGTTCCTGGGTAACAAGATCTTGGTGCAGATGGTTATGTTGTGTTAAATAATTGTGACATATGGTCAGCATGCTCTCACTCCTCTCGCCAGATCCTCGGAATCCCTTCCGTACCGTAGATCGGATCGTGGAGTGGAACCGGCACTTGCCTGCACAACACCCGCTTTTTCTCCGTTTCTTCGACCGATTCTAAGGCATATTCCATATCATACGGATTCTCTCTCGAATTTCGGTCGTTCTACCACTAGTTAGTCTGCAGCCGGGGAATGAAGGCCGATTTGCCTCTCACCAAGGAATAGAACCCGATAATTTCATACTCATCCTCCGTTTCAGTCACGTAGTGCGTGACTCCAGCCTGCTGTCCACCCCATCTTGAGACATAAATTCTTACCAAGAGAGTAGATTGAAACTACGTACCGGAAAGACAAAGACATCTCCTGCTCTAGCGACAAACTTCATGCCCACGGGGTTCCCGTTCCAATCTGTCTCAGGGTCCAACGTAGACCGGCCGAGAAGATAGGTTCCACTTCCCCGGAGAACGGTGTAGGCTTCGTGGGTCGTGCCGTGATAATGAGGTGTCGCGGCGACCTTCTCGCCACCGATTTTCCAGTGACCTCCGTGGACCCATTCAGATGTCTCTATGGCTTCCAAGGCACCGGTTGGATTACGATCAAGAAGGACGCCCCGTTAGACGATCACGGGAAAGGGGGAGTTGGGAGAGTGTCTGGTAGAGGGGATCGGGTAAAGCTCGGGGTCGACTTGCAGTCTTGGGTTGGACATTATCAAGAGCTATGATGTCTTTATAACTGGCAAGGAGAATGATTAGACGAACCCAAATCAGGGAGGTGTGAATGGATGGAACATGCAATTTATATTGATGCATAGTTACACAATCTCGGGTCCTCGGATCCTCAATCCGAATCACGGATGCGGGGTAAGATTCCTCGGATGGCACCCGACTACCGGTACCATAGGATATGTAGGAATCGACTCTAGTGGATCAATCTGCTGGATTGAAGAAATCACAAGATTTACCATGATTTTCAACTCACTCACACGCAGGATTTTGCACCAACAGTCCTCCGAGAACAAATGTCAACTTAAAACCGACTGATCCGCACCACGGCGTGTTTCTCTCTCCCTCACCTTACCCTCAGATAGTCGGCTGATTTTAAATTGCTTGCTTAGCCGGAAAGAGAATCCAAACTTCAAGTCCCTGGATGGTTTGACATGTTGATATGTTTTGCTTCGCGCTGTCATAAACACCATATGTTTCAGAGCATGCTTGGGCATCGTTAGGGGTATCAGCTACATTTTCCAGGCAATCATCAAGCGCATTCTGCAAACAATGGCCTGCATCTGTCTCATGAATTGCAACACTCATGCACTCGTCCAGATTCGACTCGAGCAAACAAATACTCTCTTACGATATCTGGAAGTGGTGATGGTAACAAAGAACTTCAACCATGACAGAGAGTCTGTGGGTGTGTTGCTGCCTATTGGGGGATCTCACCCGCTTAAATACTCTTTAAATCTACATCTTACGTGTCAATGAGAAACTTGATCAATTTACAAGGCAATTGTTTCTACTATTGATGCCGATCTGGACAATCCTTGATGGTACATCCGTATTGGATGATTTTCAACATGTTAGGAAAATGACCCACCGGTGTGGAATGATAACAAAAAGCTCTTGCATGTCAGCTCAGCTGGCCCTGGATAGTCCCTATAGCAAGGCATGATCGAATAAAGCAGTAATAGTAGCCTGTAAATGAAGAGTCAGTCATCATACTGCAAATTACCCTTGTAAGCAGAATGTATTTTTCGTTCCATAAGTTTTCTTGAGATGTTATCAAACCGCAGATAGAAATTGACTGAGCTTACCTAGACTTCCCGAGAAATGGCATCAAAAAATCATATCCATATTTTTCAATCCGGAACGGGGCAATCAGCCTCTAATGCAAACTGGAGAAAATTGGTCATGGCACAGGTCACATTGGTGTTCATGACCCTCTCAAGTGTTAAAGCATCTCCAGGACTCCACCCACCTTGCTCCCACTCGTCCTCCGTCCCCGTCTCAAATTTATACTAGAAATGAAGGGATCTTCCAGGGAAGTAGCTCTACCGGTATCAGATTTTGCATAATCTCCATCGAGTATAACTCACTTCACTGTCAAATTAAGTTGACGTCATATTTGATACGCGGTTCATATCAGATTAATCTTAGCCAAAGACAGCAACCAGCGTGATACCCATCATATGAGTGAGGAGTAATTCGACTAGTAGCACAAATAACCCCTTATCGGACGTAATCGCTCACATTGGGCTCGTATGTCATATGTGTTCAGTCAGAATTTCACATACTGCTTCCTGCGCGAAAGCTTTCCTCTCGCATTTCTCCTATTTCTGCCCTCGAACCTTAATCTACACTGTACTCCGTTCATCTGCGACTATCCGATGGTGGTCGGACATTTCTCTAAACGATAATCACATCGAAGAAGAAAAAGGACGAAAAGCCCACCACCTATACTTTATTACATACATAGCAACTTTTGTGGAGTTGGGGCTGGGCCGAATTCGTTGAAGAGAAGAGTATACAGTCCGTCCGATTAGGGTTAGAATGGAAGGACAAAGCTGCCGCGGCGCATCCCTGAACGAGACCAAATCGCGTTCATTGAAAGCTATTCTCAGGTGCTCTTATTTATACTACCGTACGTTATTGTACATTTCTCGAATGGTCTAAGCTCTTTCTGATTCTATTTCTAACCCGAAAGATCCTTTGCTCCTCACCTCCCTGCAAGGAGCTTTCTTGTCGGAATGCTATATCGAATCATTATATACAGGGAAGATAGATGTAAGAAATGCGAGATTAGGCCATTATATCATGCTGACACGCTTCCCAAGATCCCATCATCATCCGCACGTTATATTCATCAACGGGATCAAGGATCCTCTAAAATACCCTCCTGCTCCATCTGCAACCTCCGCTTCTCATCAACCGTCAGGTCACTCTTGGCGCGCTCGATCCGGACAAAAAGTGCGATTAGGACCAAGGCTAGCCCTGAAAGTCCAACCTGGAACCAGAAAATAGCCTGATAACTCTCTTTGGTGTTCAGGTACTCCTCCGTGTAGACCTGAATGAGGTCCGCGAAGGCCAACATGACGGCGATGCCCATATGCAGGGTGCAGTTGATGAGTGCCCCGGCCAGCCCCTGGCGCTCCCCGGGCATATTCGTCGTGATGAAGATATTGGTCACGTTGAAGCTGATGTCGATGCCAATTGTCCCGCAGATCATGGCCGGGAACACGAAGGCCCAGTAGTTGCCTCCTCTGGGAATCAATGCAAAGAGAAGGCCTGAGCCTAAGTATCCCAGGCCCGAAAGAATCATGAGAAGCGTTCCACTAAGGCTATGTAGGATGTGGCCTCCGACTATCGAAATTATGAGGCCCCCTACAGCCATGGGGGTCGTCCAGGCGACGACTTGAAGTGGGGATGCGCCCATTATACCTTCCATGCTGTTGATGTGGAGTTAGCAGATGCGTAGATAGGCGATATGGAGATGAAGCTTGGGGTTGGGTGAGGACATACTAGAGAGCAGCATAAAGAAGGAAAATCCCCAGGCTGCCGTACATGAGCAGCAGACTGATCACGATTGGCTTCATGTACTTTACAGAAAACAAATCTCCGGGCAGCAGAGGCTTATCGGCCACCCAGCCCTCGACGTAGACGAATGCACCTAAGATGACAGCGCCGAGGATGAGACAGACGAGGATGTACGGTGATTGCCACTGCTGCGGCGCGTGCGCGCTATCCGCGATCGCAAAGACAAATAGTAAAACCCCGGGAACAAGCAATGTTCCCCCGATCCAGTCCATTGAAGCCTTTGACGACGCTCTCGTGGCGGAATAATCATTTGGAATGGAGAAGTATGACGAAAGAGCCGTGATGGCAGACAGTATCGAGCCGATATAGAAGTACCAGCGCCAGGTGAGGAAGCTGCCTGCGAGGCCCGAAAAAAAAATCCCAGCAAAGAATCCCAGGGCCGCGCAGGCACCATATACACTGAAGACAAGGTTCTTGCGCGGCCCAGGGCGATAGACCTTCCCGAGGATCATGATGCTGGAGGGTAAGAAGGAAGCTAAGCCCAGCCCCTGCAAACCACGAAACACAAACAACATCATCCAATTGTGAGAGAATCCGGCAACGAGGGAGGTGATAGCCAGCCACACCATTCCCCCAAAGTACATAATGAACCCGCCGTACATGTCCGCGAGGCGGCCATTGATAAGCAGGGTAGACGTCACCGCGAGGGAGAGAGCGGTAGACGGCCAGATTGAAAGTGCCGGGGGAATATTCAATTCTTCAAGGAGAGTTGGAAGAAGGACATTTGAGCCGGAAATGTAGTACTCCTAAATCGACTGCATGTCAGACATCTCAAAGGCTATGCAACGGACACCGGGGGTACGGTCGTACCGCCAGAACTTGACACATAATGATGGAAAAGCAAAAAGCCATCTCAGACCAAATACTCGAGAATGCCGGAGGTCGTTCTCGCCCTAATCTCTCTATCGTAGCTGCATCCAGTGGCGGTGACGAGGGCTGTCGACGGTGCATATCGGGCGATAGTTGGGCAGGAGAGGAAGACATCACTCCGGGGCCCTCACCTGGCGTTTTGTCTTGCTCTGTGAAGTAGCGAGACATTTCCCTATCTGCACAAAGCAAGGACTCATATCCATCGCGTGTATTCGACAAGGAGGGTATCCTCTTTTATAACACGACTACGTGAGTATAAAAATGAGGGCATGGATGTGGCCAAGCCTAAATAGGAAGGTCAACGGAGAGGAGGGTCTAACCGGTTTGGGAAGTTGTCGGGAGTGCTGTGCTCGATTAGTAATCCTACAGGCAACTCTATGCTCAAGTAGACCTTCTTATGTTCAGTGGATCTGATATGTCGCTTAAGTATGGCGAGCCAAGGCGTCGTGATGCCCAACACTTCTTTTCCTACCTTCATATCGCGTTATGTAGTCTTGAATAGGGAAAACTTGTTGCTCATGCGGGAACTCAGCTACAAACCCTCGATTGATACATCTTTATGGCAACCAGGTTGATAAAAAGATGACCAGTTAACCAAGTCTTCTTATCGGCGATATTGAGGTCTCAGAGGCAAGGTGCTGGAACGTGTTTCTTGATTTTCTTTGTGGTTGGAACAAGCTACATTCCCGCATGTAAAAGGCCTTTGGATCACGTGGCTGGATTAGCGACGCTGACACTTCTCAAATGTAAGGTAAGACTTGACTGAGAATGGAGCGGAGGAAAGCTTTCATTAAGTGGAGATGGTCAAGGTAATAGAGATCTATCGACGAAATAAACATAGAGAGGTCCCCGATTCTCGGGGATGTGAATCAAACATTACATATTCCATGCAGCGCGATCATTGCCCGCTGAACTAAATGGTGGAGACATATCCATGTGGTGGAGACATATCCTTGCGTGGTCTTGGCAACATGCATATCAAGCGAACGCCGCGCTGATGCTTGAAGATGGTGAATGGGAAAAGGCTGAGGAGGTAGTTGAGGGTTTGAAATGCGAAAAGAAAAGTCGTCGGTATCATGAGATCCCATGGTGCCGTGTTGGGAAGTTTGTGTGGCTCTTCTGGGGCTTGCGTTCGTGAAATCGTTCGTTTTGCCTTGATTGGTCCGAGTTCCAGTAGTTTGTACGAGATCCAATGGCAGGTATAACTGAAAGCAATACATATTAGAAACCTAGACCAACGAAATGGCGAATCCTCACTCACATCTATGGGTGGCTCTGGCCATAATATCGACCTGGCGGAAAATTGTATTCGTCATCCCAGTGCTCCTTTGCAGCTAGGCCAACCTTCCAAAGCTCCCAGTGTTCTCGTAGCCGAGATTTGAGGTTGCTCCTTGTTCTCATGGAGACATGTCGTGGTTTTTCCAGGAGTTTGACCTCTAAAGACGACCTGGTACTCATTTTGGGTAGATTAAGATTTCCAAGACAAAGAGACGGATTGACAAAATGAGACTGAATCGTTTGATGTATAGCAGAGAAAGATAAGGCTGCGCTACGCTTATATATCCAACCCATGGGCATCGTCAGATATTTCATAGATGGCAAGTAAGCGCTTCGGTTTTCACTCGGTGAAGGGAAATATCTCGGAGTGCCGGAGATGGCTCGGTATTGATTTTGGCTCGGTTTTTTACTGGGCCAGTCCGGGACTTCCCGTACTTTAGCCATAGGGCATGAAACCATTGGACCCTGATGCGGCAACCTCAACGAACCTAGGTGTGCAGAATCTGCGTGCAATATCTTCAGCGCGACTTTTCCCGACCAGATGCAAATTTTTTTCATATAATTAGATGAAACGAGGTGACTCACCGCTCATTCATTGAAGGATCTTTAGCCACCTGGCGGGTAAGCAGAAGCAAGAGCAACATTGATAGAACATCTAGGACTAAATGACAACAACACCTCTGCATCGAACTCTATCCTAGAAGGAACCCACTAAAATCCTAGAATAGGCTTGAGACAAATCGTCTGGAGTGTTGTAGAGCACGTGCCATGTGACGTACAGCCGGGTTGCAGTGGACCAGGTGAGCCAGCCCTACGACGTATTTTCTGTGGCAGCACCATCGCTGCCCGCCTTTGTGTGCTAAATATACCTGGGAAGTACGGATACTCAGCAAGTACTCTGCCCCGCCCATTGCCTCCATTCCTTTTCGACCAAATAAACATTCTACAAGCATCATCTCCATGAACAAGTGAGCTCTGGAGTTCTTTACCATAGGTTCAAGCTGGGCGATACGAGGTATATCGCTCAAAGTGAGAAGTGGTCTCAATGAAACTGTGATACCCAAGGAAACGTCTTGTGTGCTAGCCTGTTGATTTAGTCCGCCGCAATGGTTTCCTTTTACACCACACATTTGATTCCTGGATTTGATTCAAAGTCACGTGAGACTAGATTTACCCCTCGTCTTCGAGGCATGGGAGCTGCGCTTTTTAATCTAAGCGACCGGAAGGCATATCGCGAGTCAGTTATAGAAGGTCTCTATAGCAGGATATGTCCGATCCTCCAGCCGAGGGTGCATCTACACATGACCTTCAAAGCCCTGACCCTCAAAGACAGGCCGCTCCGCCTGAGGCCTGGCCATATCTACCGCGCAAATTCCTCAAGAGCCCAGCAAGCGACTGGCCCAAAGTAGAAAATATATCATTAGATACTCTTATTCCTGCGGGAAGTTTACTATTCACTAATTTCGAAGCAAACCTCTTCGGCCTTAAAGCCGGAGTTGACTATAGTGGGATCATCCGGCATTCGGGAACCGGTATCGGCTTCCTAGAATGGATTAGTGCGCATTCATCGGGATAACCTGCATAACCCCGCGCGAGCATCATCGTCATGTCACCCAACGACGGCATCTTTCATTACCGCATTTCCATCCATACAATTCATATTCTGTCCCAGAATGAATCACATCTATCAATATGGCGTCTTCAGCGCCCTCATGCAGGGCTTCTCCTCCGACGGAGCGACCGTCTCCAACGTCCTCTCTAGATGCAACCACGGCTTAGGCACCGTCTGCGGCCTGAATGGCGAGATCGTCATCGTCGACGGCGAGGCCTACCACTTCACCCCAGACAATCAGATACACCGGCTCACACCCACAGATCATCTGCCAATGATCGTCGCCACGGACTTTCAGCCCACGTTGACCAAGTCTCTGGAGACCTTGCGCATGGACACCCTCCAGAAAGCCCTGCATCCATTCTTCCCCACCAATCAGAACAACTTCATCGCTGTCCGCGTGGACGCCACCTTCAAAAAGATCGTGTACCGCATCGGGGGCCCGCAAATCTGCCCGCGGGAGCCGCTGCTTGAACTGGCTAAGCGCCAGGTCGTCAAGACGTACGATAACGTCGCTGGCACGCTATTCGGGTTCTATTCCCCGCCGTACACGAACGGGATCTGCGTCGCCGGCTTCCATCTACATTTCCTATCTACAGACCGCCAGGCTGGTGGACATGTTCTGGAGTTTGAGGCTGAGGACGTCGAGTTGAAGGCCGCGGTTAACACGCATGTGCATCTGGAGTTGCCTGCGTCGGAGGAGTTCAACCAGGAGTTGATGCAACCGGACTTAGCAAAGGACTTGCATCTAGCTGAATAAATAGGTGTCTTGGCGATACATGATAGCTTAGAGGTTCAATTATTCGCATAGAGATGGGGCTCCACTAGCTGAGCTTGGCGGGGATTTGATATCCTTGTGGTTCCGCCCTTGTGGCTTACAGTGAAATATTATCACTTTTTTCATATATAGAGAATACTGTCTAGACTCGCTTGAATCTTGTATAGGCAAGGTTTCCTCACCGGCTTTGGGATAATTACAGTGCTCTGCTCTGTTTTGGCTGGGTTCATGTAGCGCCGCCAGTCTGAAAATGACGTCATGACTTGTGGCGAGCTACAAAAGCACATCGTGTTTCAAACGGTCCTTAAGAAAAGAGTTGGGGATGTGGTCCAGTGCTTTGAGACCTTAGCTACTTTTCACTCTTCTATAGCTCTCTTCTTAACCTTTTCCAACGCCTGGAGAATGATGTGTCGAAAAATTCTGCTTCGTAGCTAGGAGGTGCGTGATTGATGGCATCGACCACGAGAAACTGTTTTGGAGGAGGATTACCACAATTCACCCGAAAGCAGGAATCCAGAATGTCTCGAAGCGACGAGATTGATTGTCATATACAGGTCACAGTTTTCTTTGAGCGATGTAGATACTCGCATCCCAATCACGTGATGACATACGATCGATTTTCCCTCAATATCAGTCCGTTTTCCTTTCCCACGATGAACAAAAAAGTGACAAGCTAGCCGGAGAGATAACCTAGAAGGACCATTTTGATTAGTCTCGAGATCACAAGCAGTCATCAAAAGCAGCTGTGGCCGCAAATGACGAGGAGCAATGTATCGACCGACGGCGCGGAGATCGGAGTCCCCTGATCCCGTGATCAATCAATGCCCTGTGTCATGAGCACACATGTCGAGTCCTCGACTAACTCACAGGTGCCAAATACCCGCACTACAGTATGCATGCAAGATCATGCACCACATTCTCGTGATCGACCTCGTCTCCCACCACCCATCCCCCGTATGCAAACAGCCAGGCACGGGCCGGTGGGTCTCCGGCTTAAAAGGCTTTTTCTCCCCCGAGCTTCCTAATCTAGTAAAAATGGCGCCGCACTTTGCTGACCCCATCTTTGTTAGCCGCCAACTTCGCTAAAACTCCCCGCTTAGCGCCTGTGAACCAATCACAACTCCGAGTGGGCAGAAAACTCAGACTGCAAGTATGGCTCCCATTCCCTGGTTATTCTGCAGGCTTCTCTGGGCCAGCCAGAGAATAGAATTCTGCTGCGGCTAGGGCTGCAAATCATAATTTATTACTTAATAAGATTATAACTCTATCGCCGCCGGCACAACGCCTAGACCAAATGTGTCTTGGCTTCCGTTTTGGGGCTCCGGGGACCGAGAGTATGTAAATCATCCACCACCCCGCGGGTCCCGGGCTGAACTCCTTCAACCTGTCCTTAAATAGAGTCCAATATCTTGCAGTAAGAGTGTTGAAGTCGGATCAGGTTTCTGGTTATTGCTTCTAAGTGGATCTGGGCTAAGGATCATGCCTCCACACCCTGTACCACATTTGCAGTCCTCTACCACCGCCTCGCCGGAGGGAGGCAGGGCTCACAATGACGGAGTTCCCTTGTCGCATGTATTTCTGTCGGAGGAGGACGAGGGGGAGTTGGCGGAGATCCATCGCACTTTAACCGCACAAAGCCGTCAGGATGCGCGTCCGGAATATGCGGAGCCGCATTCCTCGTTTGATAAGTTTCTGGACGAGGAGGTGCGCGCTGGAAAGATGAGGTCCAACCTCGGGGTTTGCTTCCGGTTGCTCTCAACCTGGGGAGATGGGGAAGAACATGTCAAGGTCAAGACTCTCGGGACAGCTCTGTGGCGGACGTTGACCCTGCAGGATGTCTATGAGTGGACCATCAAGCCGTGGGTGTCGAGGAAGAAGCCGGAGAGTGGACGGCAGTTGATTCGGGACTTCTCAGGCGTGGTACGGAGTAGTGAGATGATGCTGTGAGTCATTGTTCTCGGGTCTGACCTTGGGTGAGATAGGCCACTGAGCTAACCGAGATGATATCCAGTGTACTAGGGAGACCAGGAGCGGGATGCTCGACGTTTCTGCGGACTATCGCTGGCGATCACTCCTCCTACCTTGGGGTTACTGGGTCCGTCGACTACTCCGGACTGAGTTTGGTGGAGGCCCAGACCCATTACCGCGGTCAAGTCGCCTACAGCCCAGAGGACGACGTGCACTTTCCCACCCTCAACGTCCGCCAGACGCTGGAGTTTGCGCTGCAGTGCAAGACCCCCAAGCGGTATCAGGACCGGATACCTCGCTACCTGGAGATCTACGGACGTGTTTTCGCCATGTCGCACACCATGGACACGCTGGTCGGGAATGAATTCATCCGCGGGGTGTCTGGCGGCGAGCGCAAACGCATCTCGATCATAGAATCCCTGGCCACGAACTCTGCGATCAGCTGCTGGGACAACTCGACGAGAGGCTTGGACGCGTCGTCTGCGCTGGACTATGCGCGTAGTCTCCGCATCATGACGAACACGTGCGGTAAGGCTACCTTGATGACGTTGTACCAGGCCTCCGACGCTATTTATGATCTGGTGGACAAGGTCCTGCTGATTGATGAGGGCCGCATGATCTACCAGGGTCCTGCGCGCGACGCAAAGCGCTATTTCGAGGATCTTGGCTACGAGTGCGCACCCATGCAGACCACCTGCGACTTTTTGACAAGCGTGTCCATTCCTGAACGACGACGATTCAAAGAGGGTTGGGAAAGCCGTACACCAAAGGGAGCGGAGGAGTTAGAAAAGGCGTTTAGGTCTAGCAGCGCTTATCAAATTGTGGAAAGAGATATTCGGAACTACGAGGATCAGCGCCTAGGCGGACAGACTTCGTCGGATGATTCAGATGCAGGAAGTCTGGAAGAGTTCAAGAAGGCCGTGCAGACCGAGAAATCGCGCTTCGTCTCGCCAAAGTCACCCTACACAGTTTCTCTCTTCCGGCAGATTGTGCTCTGTGCCCGACGGCAGCTGTGGCAGACTAAGAACCACATGGGGCCTATCTACATCAAGCTGATGTCGGCTGTCGTTTACGGGTTGCTCATCGGCAGTCTATTCTATGATATTCCTCAAACAAGTGATGGACTTTACTCGCGCGGCGGTGTCATCTTCTACTCCTCGTTGATGCTGGCTTGGTTGCAGATGTCGGAGCTGGAAGACGCAATGCAGGGACGAGACATCCTCAGCCGTCAGAAGAAGTTTGCGTTTGTCCGTCCCAGCGCCGTGTGTCTGGCTCGTTTGTTCTCTGATGTCGTGCTTCTTATCACCATCAGTGCTTTGTTCCAGGTTGTTGTTTACTTTCTTTCGGGCTTGAAGACGAATGTAAGTATGATCTTGACCGCTCTGTATATCTGATGCTGACTATACCAGGCCGGCTCATTCTTCATCGACTTCCTCTTCATATTCCTCTGCGCGATCTGCTTGACGCAGCAGTTCAGACTGTTCGCTGCGTTCTCGAAGACTTTTGAGGTTGCGTTGCGCTATGCTGGTCTTTCCGTCTTGGCATGTATCGTCCTTGGAGGTTATGTCATCTCGCTGGACAGACTTATTGATAACGTCCCCTGGGTGGGGTGGATAGCGGTACGCAGCCCTGCACTGGCCGTCCGAGAAGTACTAACACGTCTCACAGTACACAACGCCAGTCATCTACACCTTCGAATCAATGATGGCTGCCGAGTTCCATAACACAGATTTCACCTGTTCTCCCGGATCAATTGTTCCTTCTGGACCCAACTATACCGATGTCACCTACCAGACGTGTGCATACTACGGAAGCCGGATCGGGACCACGATAATCACCGGGGACGATTATATGGCCTCTCACTTCGGCTTCTATTACCACCATGTGTGGCGTAACTTCGGCATCCTGTGCCTCTTCACCGTGTTCTACATCGCTGCGACGTGCTGGGTTAGCGAGGTTATTGAATGGGAATCCTCCAGTGCAGGACCAATTCAATATAAGGGCTCCCAGAAGAAAGCGAGGAAAACTCAGTCGATTGAGGATGAGGAAGTTGGTGGTGCGCATTCAGGCGCAAAGGGTGTGCCAGCTGCTCGCCAACCTCCTCATCCAGACCAGGCCCTGGAACAAGCCGTTCTGGCATGTCAGTCGACGTTCACATGGGAGAACCTTGAGCTCCACGTGGAGATAGGCAAGGAGTCGCGGAGGCTGCTGAACAAGGTCTCCGGGTATTGTAAACCAGGCAGCCTGACGGCCTTGGTCGGCGCGTCTGGCGCAGGAAAGTCCACACTGTTAACGGCACTCACCCAACGCCAGAGCTCCGGTGACTTGAGCGGCACGATGTTCGTCGATGGACATCCGACCGACGAATCCTACAACCGTCGCATCGGGTATTGCCAGCAAATGGACATTCACGACGAAACAAGTACAATCCGTGAAGCATTTGAGTTCTCTGCTCTGCTGAGACAGAATCAGAATACCCCCGATGCGGAGAAATTAGCCTATGTCAATGTTGTTCTGGCCACGCTGGACTTGATCGATTTGCAGGATGCCGTGATAGGCTGTCTGGACATTGAGAAGAAGAAGCGGGTCACAATTGGCGTGGAGCTCTGTGCGAAACCGGAATTGGTACTGTTCTTGGATGAGCCTACTAGTGGTCTTGACAGTCAGGGTGCCTCAAGTATTGTGGCCCTGCTCAGGAAGCTGGCCGACCAAGGCTTAGCTGTGCTTTGCACCATTCATCAAGCTAATCAAGAGCAGTTTGAGGAGGTAGGTTCTCTCCCGACGAAACAGGTGTGAAGGTACTAATGAGACCAGTTCGATCGCGTGCTAGCCCTAAGTCCCGGTGGTAACACCTACTATTTCGGCGAAGTTGGAGCCTCAGGCCGTGCAATTTTCGATTACTTCGGCCGACACGGCCACCAGCCCGAAAACGTGACCAATGCAGCAGACTATCTCATTGAGGTCGTCGTCGGTGCCATGAAAGACACCGAAAAGAGCGTCGACTGGGTCGAGGTCTGGAATCATTCCACCGAAGCGGCCGCAGTTAGGGCCGAGATCCAAACCATCCGAGAGCAAGGCACAGCCACAGCAAATTCACCCATCATCACCAATCCAAACTCTCCATCATTCTACCGCCAAGTCAAGCTCTTGACTGGTCGGACACTCCGTCAATACTGGCGCAGCCCCGAATACCCGTACTCGCGCCTCTATGCCTCCTTCGCGCATGCCCTCCTCGACGGCCTAACCTTCTACCAGCTGGGCAACAGCTCCACCGATTTGGAATCCAAAGCATTCCTCTGCTTTCTATGTCTGATGCTCGTTCCCGAATTTATCAACGCCATCTCAATGCGTTTCGTCATGAACCGCGATATCTGGCTCGCCCGCGAGGGACCCGCAGGCATGTACGGCTGGGTGGCGTTCAGCACGGCGCAGATCCTCTGTGAGATGCCGCTGGCCATCGGCTCCGGCGTGATGTTCTATTTAATCTGCTACTTTACCGCCGGACTGCCGTACGGCTTTGCCGCGGGATACAATTTTCTCATGTTCTTCCTCTTCTTTCTGTTTGCCACCTCGTGGGGACAGTGGATTGCCGCGCTCAGGTGAGTTTTCGTCCTTCATGCGGCCTAAAAAGCGGGACTAACAGCGACTGTAGCGCCGACGCAACCATCGCAGCCACATTAATGCCCTTCTTCATTACCATGTGCGAGCTCTTCAATGGCATCATCCAACCGCACGACAAGATGCCGGTCTTCTGGAAGTACACCATGTACTATCTGACCCCCTTCACCTATTGGATTGGAGGTGTTTTGACCTCCGTTCTGCGCGGGATGCCCGTCGTCTGCGAGAAGGATGAGCTGAGCTACTTCCGCAGTCCGGCGAACATGACCTGCGGCGAGTACGCGGGCCCGTGGCTGGCCGAGAAGGGCGTCGGGTATTTGTCGAATCCGGATGCGTATGGGGTTTGCGGATATTGCGATTATAATTCCGGTGACGAGGTGAGATTCCAACGCCACAAAATTGTGAGTAGTCCTGCTGACAGTGGGGTAACAGTATCTCACGAACCTCGGGCTAGACTCGTCGGATATTTGGCCGTACTTTGGCATTTTTCTCGCTTACGTGGTCTTCAATTACTCCGTTGTCTATCTACTGGTGTATTTGCGGTCCGTGAAGAAGTTGTTCTAAGCTAATGAGTTTGCGGGTTGGTTGATGGGATGGGGAGCGGGATGTATATAGTCATTGGTGGTCATATCATCGCAGACATGGGTTGAAAAGATCATAAGGATCTTAATAAGACAACAGTCATTGGCCTCAGGGCACGTTATTTCCCTCTTCATAAACCCTACTCAACAACAATGGTGGCCATTCGATAAGAACCTATAACACGGAAGTTCTTCTGTTACATGGTATGAAAGTAAATGGATGCACAGTCCATACTGACAGCACTGAAGATGTATCAACATCTTCCGAGTCTCTCCGCATAGTCTGTAGTTATATCAATGCCTGAGCTTCCGTAACCTCGTTCATCCACGGCTATCATTGCCAGCCAGACTGTGACTGGCGCGCTATACATATGTCCTCGTTGCGTCTGTAAGAGTCAAGCACATTGACATCCTCCCTCAGAGTGTTGAACGTCTGGTTCTGAGGATCTAGCACTGAATTGCTATGTCGGATTTGTACTCTAGGTAAGGGGGTAGCGGCTCCAAACCAATCTCCAGCTCTTCAAGGTTCTGTCGGTAACCGAGATCATGCTCCATTACAGTACAGGGAGATATGTAGATCTCAAAAGGGATGGTGCCCACGACCTAAGTAACGTTGCCGAATTTCAGGGTCAGTGTACAATTCGTCGACACCGCAAACAATGACCAGAGATAGATGGAGGGGACTAGATCACAGCTCACATTTTTTTTCTTTGAGCACGCTTGGTCTCAAACTCGACTTCAAACTGCAGCTTATTATGCACCGGATCAATTCTGTATGCAGGTCCTGTGTGCAGGCGTAGAAAAATTGCGGCAGATGAACATGTGCTGTGGTTTTCCATTCGGAGTCCAGAAGATCGGGTGACTGCGCATTGGTATATCGGAGGTTCTCATGCGTTTCGCAGAGTATCGCATGCTCCTTTCTTGCGATAGCGGACAAGACGCTGTTGTATGTGATGGAGTCGGACGCCGTGGAGGTAATCTCTAAAAGGTGTGTCTCCAAGATCCGAAGGATTATTTTGCCAGGGTATAAATGCTTCTGCAACGAATGAAACTCAAACCGAACTGGAAAGCTGGTTCCGAAAAGGGTTTGGGCACTGGGCATCGACACCCGGTACCACAGACTCTCATTTATCAGCCCGTCTACTGACTTCAGTGATTGACGTCCGTCAGTTTGGACACTGATAGTGTGGACAACCTGATCGGATACACAGCGATAACTTGATCCAGCAGATCACCTTGTAGGACGCGAGGAAGACGATAAAGCCGAATGGGATGTGCACTCATGGTGTCTAGGTGAGAGTGTCGATGAAAGATGATGCTCTGGACCTCATATGCATGATACTTGTGACCGACACCAGTGACAGTCTCCGGCATATCCTGGCTCAGCGGTAACTCAAATGGCAACACATACATCCCTCGTGGCAAGACGAATGACTTGTCTCTTGACGTGGCCAAGGTTTGACTGCGCGCAAAGGTAATGCCTCCTTGACAAGACTTTGTAGAGTTGCCATCCCGCGGTCTGAGGTAAGTCAGATTATACTCTGTAACTACACTATGTTCACCTGATTCACCCATTCACATTCTCAAGCTCCCGACTAGTCTAACGCTGATGGCTTTCACAGATATGGTTCTGAAAACGTACAACTATAATCTCCTAGTAACGGTGATTATGCGCCCTGGTGTCGCTGAGCCATCTGGGATGAATATGCAGGACTGATCCACTCTGGTAGCAGAAGGTTTTAGTCAACAGCGTTCACGAAATTCGACATTGAGAAGTAGTTCCTTACCTCAGCACAGACCGGACTAGTTTTGACTTGAACATATTAGTGTGCCCCCAGGAGCTTCACCTAAGATCTTGCAGCTTGTACTACATAAGCTTGCTAACATGAAGATGGATGGGCGAGCCATCGTACAATCTTTAAATAACCATCATAGAACCTACGTATGACGCATGCGGACATTGCTCGGCAGAGATACACACGAATATCTGGCAATTCGACAGCAGCTGAACTGGGAAGGACTGGCTAGTGTTCTTACAGATACGAGGTAAAATCAGTGCGAGGAAGTCTCTGTTGCGATCTGAGCAGTACACCGTACACCCTCTCGCTCTCTGACATCTCGGGGTTTTCTCTCTACTCAGTCCGGTTTTGGAAAGATTTCCCTGGAGAAAGCGCCGATGCTCGGGAACATTGCTCACCATGACCATATGACGTAATCCCCCACAGACAGATAATCAGTGCCCAGTGCAGAAAAAACACCACCACATCCCGCGTACGCCATGGAAGATGTTGGTGAAGTTCTCTATTTCATGGCCTTCTTCTTGCTTTCTCTGAATTGATTCTAGTCAACTGACTCCTTTCGGCCAATTATTGGTGAGCACTCTTATCCAAAGCTTGCTCTGAACCACAAGTCAACATCCAATGCATATCCTCGTGAGCACTATTCAACCTAGGGAAGGGTAGATAAATTAGAGTGGCTAATCTTGCCAGGTTGTGAACGATGACGGGCCCCCTTCGCGGGATACATCCCCGTATGTGCATTCCTTGGTCCACGAACTTCAGACCCAAGGACACATCGTGACTGTGGTCTTGCCGAACCAGCGACGTTCCTGGATCGGAAAAGCCCACTTCGTCGGGGAAGTGGTCAAGGCGACGTACTTCTCTCCTGGGGAACCGTTTCGGTTCGAGGGTACCGAGCACCAAACCCCTCATGGACTGTCGAATGGCACTCACAGCAGCAGCAATGGAGCGCAGAACCATCGCCCATGGATGCTCGCCAATTCGACCCCCGCTGGTTGTGTGCAAATCGGGTTGCATCACTACCACCCTTACCAGCAGGAAGGCAAGCCCATCCCGATCGACCTGGTGATATCGGGCCCGAACCTTGGAGCAAACGCAACGGCTCTCTTCTCCCTCTCCAGTGGCACGATCGGCGGGGCCATGGAGGCCGTGCTGTGTGGGAAGAGGTCTATTGCTCTTTCCTTCGAGCCAGTGGCCAGAGACGACGTTTGCAATCCGGTGCAGATTACAGATGCATGTAGACATGCTGTGCATCTGATCAAGCATCTGTACCACAGTTGGGACGAAGGCGTAGAACTCTACTCCGTGAACATACCGCTGCGATCTGCCCCCAGCGGAGACAGAAAGGTCATGTATACTCGGATCCGACCGAACCGTTGGCTCGCAGCTAGTCCGTTCCAAGTCGTTTCACCGTCCGGGGATGCAACTGAGCAGAACCCCGATTCGTCGCTGCTACTGCGATGGGCGCCAGACTTATCAGACATCCATGGTAGTATGGACCGCACCTCGGATGCAGATGATGACTGGGCAGTGCGTGAGGGAAAGACCAGGTACGCGCCAATTGATTCATTGTCGTCAGAAGTAAGACTAATCGCTTTTAGTGTGACTCCGTTGAAAGCGAACTTCATGCATGCTGTCCATTGCGAGGGCGAGATTCATCTCAAATAATCTTGTTCAAGGTTGCTAAACTAAGTGATATGATATTGTAAGGACATGTGGAAAGTTTTGTTTATCTACCATTTATGCTGGAGTGGACCCTACGTAATCTGGCTGATCTTTCTATATAGTTCTTAGATTTCTGCTGTGAGAAGAGGAGAATCAGAGTGAGAAATAAGCTTATTTATGAATGCGTTTGTGTCATCCATGGGTGATTCAGCATACTTGTAAATTTCGTGGCTCCCAATCTGACAAATCCTGGGGGTAAAGAGTCCGGAAATATACTACATACACCCCGCATATAACTTGAGAACGATCATTGAAAATATGACACTAGAAAGGTCACCTAAGGATTCAAAGTGGGTCCGAAGCATACATAGTTCCTTCGGAGGCCTCGCTATAATTTCCTCCCGGCTGTTGAGAAGCCGCGTGACGTGGCATTCCCATTTCTCGCATGCACTCAATTAATGCAAGTGCTCCTTGATTCTGTCGCTACTCATTCTGCTAGAAAATGGGCCTCACAATAAGAGATAAGTTTTAGCAAGCTGATACATGACATTTCGTAGGCAGGTTTCGGTGGAGGGAGCGCTGCGTACAGTAATAAGGAGACTTCCCGACACGGTCGGTCCCTGATATATCCCTACCATTTTGATAAGAAATACTCAACCAGCAATTAAACTAGGTCAAGATTGCATATACTGGGGTCATCAACTGCATGCAAAATCAAAAACATACAACAGAAGGGATTCGCTGGTGGTCACCCACCCAACTACTAACCTCCCGGCGTGTGGCTTAAGTACGGCTGAGCGGACGGGAAGCCCTGTTTTCCACACCCTGTGGTCGTATGTGCTTGAATTCACCATAGAGAAGAATATAACAACCAATGTGCACTGCATTGTGCCTAGCCATGGTTCAGAAAGCAGTGTTAAGACTAGTGCTACGACACGGGAATGAGAAAAACTTACTAAAAGTAGTGATTATTTGGGCACCCACCAAATCCATTAGGGACCATCGATCATCCACTTACTCGGTATCATAGTAACTTCCTAGTACATATCCTGGATGTTCACTCCACTGACTAAAGGAAAGTTGATTCGAATCTAGCCCAGTTTCTCTGGTATGGTCCATTATATTCCAGGTGAGCCCGGTTTGGCCGGTTGATAGATTAGAGGTATCACTTTCTGAGAAACTTTGAGTAAACTTGGTTTATTCACATTTTGCGGGTCCTCCCCCAACAATATGTATATTGTATATTGATGCTTGTAGTGACTAACTTCCTGCTTAGATGAGAGGTGAAGAGAGCTGGAGTCTGGAAAGTCATTGCGATGCTACGAAAAGAATTCTAATAGTATCAAAAAGTGTCTTTTGGATATTAGACCCACTTTTTACAACAACGTATTCGTGTCCTATGTCTACTAAGTTAATTAACATATAAAGACCTAAGATGAACCAGGCAGAAAAGAGGGCTTTTGTTTTCTCTGCTGTCCCGGTACTTCGACATAATCGTCCCTGCGCGACAAGACACTGACCGGGCCAGGGTCTTATGGGAACTAGGGAAAGCAATCCTTAGTTCTGGCCGGGGCTTGCTCTGCGCGTGGGGCTTAGAAACCTTCCCGTTGTGGTCATACGATGAGAAATTGCCATTGCCTAGCAGAAAGAATACCGCGTTAGTAACTAGGGAGCCCTGTTACAGCTACTGACAGCTGACTACCAGCGAGTTCTTCTATCTTATCTCCTTATAGTGATGGTATCAAATCTAGTGCATGATCCAGGCATGCTGGTTTTTGGTGAAGGTGTCTACTTCCTGGTCGGTAGTCATGTGATGAAGGTAGCCACCTTAGTTGTCATTCATCCTCACTGTCATCTTCCTTGCATGTATGTAGCTTTACGACTATATTGAGAAACGTATCAGCTTTATTCTTTTACTCCATAGGTGTAAAAGCCTTCTTGTCTGCTTGTTTCGGTTCTTGCTGTTTAGGAGCTAGTATTGACCGCTTATACCAAGAACAGGCTTACTGATGACCAATCTCAACCCTTACCCAACATACAAAATATATTATAAAAAAGATAAATGACTAGCTGAGTGAGTGGTAGTCCAAGAACGGTGTGCCTCTATCAAACTTTGACGTGTTTTCTTTCCACCCACCGCCCACCTCGACTCAGAATTCACTTCCGATTCTGACGCCACCTTCATCACATCCTTGTGAAATATGACGTCTGCGCCTTAGCAATACACTATTCAACTCCAAAGATCCAGTCGTTAATCTCATACTCGTCGTCCTCAAAATCCTGCTCGTACTTCAGTCTCGCTCTCTCGCGCTCTTCACCCTCGATACGGATGACCAAATTGGTAATGTCATCAAGATTGATGGCCGCGACTATCGCGTCGACGAAATTCTCTCCGAAAATCGAAAAGATGAGCTCCATGAAGAATGAGCTGTCTATGAAGCTACATGTCCTGATGACAGTCAGACAGGCTCCACCCGCAAATATGCTCTTAAGATGCGGTACGAGTAAGGACGTCTTATGCGTTTTCTCCTTCTCGCCCTCCCCCTCCTCCTCTGCTGTTTCTCGTGCTTTTTTGTCCGAGCTCCCACAATTTGGAATCTATCGCTAAAACTCAAGACTAGGAACAGGACTCGGGGAATCAGCGAGGCCGAATTAGAAGCCACAGACAAGCTGGCCAAGCGAAGCTACGAGCTGGAGTGCCGGGCGCTCAGGACATTCTCGGGCTCTGGATTCACCCCTAGGTTCTATGGCAGCGAGGAGCTACCCTCGAGCCAGAACCCAGTCTACAAAAATGGACATTTCCGTGCAATCGCGATGGGACTTGTAGATGGCATAAAGTGTCATCGATATCCAGGGCCTGAGTATCTTCGACAAGGGAACCATCCAAGAAGAGATGATCAAGGCTATAGAGTTGAGTCCCCACTATATTAAAGCTTGCTTTCGAGCTTATTTCCCTTGGCCGTTTGTACTAACTGACAAATTCTTTCCCGAATGGGATAGACATATGCGATGCAGGGGCTGGGGTTGGTATATGCCGGAGGCGGAGCAAACCTTTTATGATAGTAATCGACGATCAATGTACGTGTTTGAAGCTCATACTAAATGTTGACCATCTGCCGTACTGATTGAGATATAACTGCAGCTCCATCTTCGGACTTTCGCGGGCCGTGATTGACAACGACGGCTCCTCTGTCCCGTCGCCCAGAATTCATTTTTTGGAACCAATTGGCGGATGGATTGACGGGTCCCGGGTAATCATCGTTGATGGAATCGCCTCGGAATTCGAACCATGCCGTAAGCTGGACTGTTGAAAGTGGCTTCTTAAGAACAATTGAACTACCATGATACGCATTTCACTGCATCATAATACCTGCATAAAACGTAGCATTCCGATTTGGCATAAAGCTTGTCTTCTCACAGAGCCAGGATCTGCAACAAACTTCGGTGGGGATCCTTTGGGAGGCAAAAGCCAGGAAAACTGCCTGCCTCCCAATGATATTCGTCAAACTGAATCAGCAGGCCCCCGTCCTGATAACCGTCATTATCGTATCGGGGAAGACAACCCTGGTTCTAATGGACATATGCCCGGATCCAAATGATAAGCCAAATATATACACCGTCGGTGAGCCCCTGGTTGCTCGATCTAGAATCGGCCAGACGACATCCAAGATATCATTTGCACGACCAGGAATATCACGCGGCAGAACTCGCCCATATTAGAGATCTAGAAGGTTGTGCAGTCGAAGATAGTTGAGCCCCACGAAATCTCGGGCACGACCACTGGGGTCCGGAATCAAATGAAAGCTCGGGTCCAGCTGGGAAAGTGGATTTGTGGTAGGATGAGTAAAGCTGTCAGCAGACCAGAACACCAAGCGAGACTTTTCTCCGTTGGATTTAATATCAATCGCAGCCTTACGCTCCCTGGCGGAGTCGTCGTCTCTGAAATAAAGCTCGATGTATGGAGTACGTACGCCATGTCGCTGGGAAACATACCGAGTGGGCCTACAAGCCCAGATACCGTATTGGGGAACGAGCATGATGCTTTAGATAGATTGTGTTAAAGTGCTGTCTAAGAGACAATATGCAGTGTAGAAATGGTTGTGAGGGGGAGTCGAATGATATCCTACGCATTCTGCTTTCGGCGTCCGGGCGTGGCTACTTATAACCGCTTCTAAAGACATGCTAAAGGCGATACAGGGGGGGTGGCGAAACTGATAGATTCAGTGCTCTGGCCTCTTGAGAGATCACAGTCACAGCCTATGCATAATGAGTGCCATTTTTCCGTTCGCAGTAGATCAAGTGTGGTAATACGAGCTCGGTACGAGCTAGACCGCCAGTTACTTGAGGATACTTAGTAGAAAAAGTTTTATTTGCCGAGTAGCTGCAATGGTCTTCCGCAAGTTGCCAGAGCTTCGGTTTTTCGATACGAGAGCTTGTTTTTTAATGCTTGTAACGAGAAGCTTATCCACCTGCAGCTCGTATAGCTGTTGCACAGCCATCCTTCTATGATTTCTTGAATAGCTCTAATGCATTGCTGACGTTCTAGGGTAGCCAGTAGAATCCAATTTCATAGTTGCACCATTTACTCGCAGAGTTTTGCTTTGTATAATTTTCTTGGAACGTTCTTGTCACCTATACGCTTCCCAACTCTTGGCCCTGGTTATAGACTCCGCTTCGATGGAAATTCCATGTCCTGCCAAGCATCGATTACCAGACTTCTGCAGTATAATGAATATGAAGGTCAGAAAAGCTTGCAAATGAAGTGATAAAGAAGTTAATACCTATTTTGTGAAGGTATGTAGTGCTTTTGAAGGGATTGAAGGGTGATGCAAAAAGTGCACCCAAGGAGGTGTCTTTTCTTGGGCATAGAGGCTGAGAGGCGTTGTCGTTGAGTAGACCTGCATGCCGCTACTCTCAACCCCAGATGCGATCGTGGATCCAGAGCACAACATTGCGAGAACCTCCCAAAGCCTGGTTCATGAGTTTCTGTGTTCCAGAAACAAGATGATTGCTTCTCTGCAACGACAACCATGCTCTTTCAGCCTCTCCGTCAAGCTGGGGCACGAATTCCGCTCCGCAGATCATCTATGACCAAGATATTAGCCTATTCGGACCCGCCCCAGAACACTAAGTAGGAACATCATACCTCTCGTCTCTCTGCAAAATCCTTGTAGAACCCCAACCAATAGTCACGAGCCCGACAGTCCACAATACCCGTCTCAGTATCCACTTCACAATCCGGTTGTGTCTTCTCCATCACCGCCGCTGGGGTCTTAATCCAGGGTTTCGACACGGGCGCGTCGGAGAATTGTAGATACTTCGCGTCCTGCAAGATCACATCGGGATCCCAAGTCGCGTGGGGACTTCCCAGATAATTCGCATGGTCTTTGGCTCGAAACTCCCCGGTCAGGAGGTGGTACGGACGATGCGGGATGACGATCGCGGAATCATGGTAGAGGTCGTTCAGGATCTTCGTGTCGGAGTCGGCGTTGCCAGCCTGTTGGATCGCCTCCCACACGCGATTGAACTCGCTCTCCGAAGGTTTCACGAGCATGAAGGATGAGGTCAGCGGGCGCTTTCCAAATTCCAGCCAGTAGGCGCGGGGAGATGCGAACGGATATTCCGGGAGCTGGAATATTTCGTCCATGTTCTGCGATCAGGGTTAGCGGGGATAAAGTCTGTATCGAGGTTCGGTGGTGAAGAGTGCGGCATGCCTGGCGGATGATGGCGTCTGAATCCAGAATCATAACGCGGTTGTACTGGGTTAGATTAAACGCCTGCAGCTTGATAAACCTGTCTGGCCATGCCACTGAGTCCCTCGTCAGTATTACTTCGGATGTTACCAATGATAGCCATTACACTTACCATCGCCGTTTTTCCTGGTCTGAACTTCAATGGGTATAAGCTTGACATGATACTCGGTTTGCGCTTTGAGCAGCAGTTTGCCTTCTGTAGAACTGCCCTCCAGGTCCCAGTGCGAAGGATACAGAAGCACTCGTTCTGCCTGGCTGCCCAGACGTCCAAGAGACTCATACTGCATGACAGCACTGCATAGGTGCGGCTGGTCGGTCACATACTGCACGATGGCATTTTGTGGAAGACTGACGGCCGTGGGTCCGCTCGCAGTATTGCCGCCGTAGAGACTGGCCAAGATGAGCGATATCCAATATGATCCAAGCATGGCGACGGCGTAGAGAATAGGACTGCCATGGAGAAAATAGAGAGACAAACTGCTCTGCGGTTTAATCATATCTATGCGCAACGTGCATCCAGCCAGTGAGGGGTGAGGGGTGGAAGAAAGTGGGATGCAATGCGGTGGAGGAAATACGTCTCAGCCAGGAGGGAAGAGAAAAATACAGTCTAACGAGACAAAGGCGAAATGCACCGCGTTCCGTCTGGATCTGCTCCTGGTGAATGCACAGTTTGGGGCACTTTCATTGATGGGCTCTTTGTTCTCGGCACTGATCGTTTGCTCTACCACGGTTCACTGCTTCCTTTTAGCGCATATCGGGTTGGTTGTGATTACTCTTAGGTATTTGTTTATCGCTACTGAGCCTATGTTTCCCTTCTGGAATCATACCGTAAATACTCTTGAAATGGCACAAATTGACCCTGTGTTGAGCAAACGCAGCATTGTTGTTACTGCCTCTGTTCGAAATTATTGGTATCTCTATGGATGCAAACGCAAATTCTTTGCTGGAAGACATATCATTGACTGCGCTTCTCGGTGTCTTGGTTGTCAGGTGACTTGTTCTTCATCATTTCTTTATCTTTGCTTCATTTGCTCCACATGGTTTGCTTTGACCGTAAATTGTCATTTTTTCCAAGCTCTACCTCAATCTCAGAACGGACAGACCGTCTACCCCGCTTATGAATCCCATTCTGATTTTATACTGCAGCAGGAGCTTTAGTACTTGAGCAAGGCAAAGCAGGGTGATTGAAACTTGGCATCTTGTTCTTGATATATGACCGGAGTCAGTGTTGGCACATGTTACTGAAGACCTCCGGAGATTGGCAGCTATAAATACTATGAAGCTAAGAATTATACACCGCAATCGTTCTGCATCAAACAAGAGTTCGTACCAATTGGAAGCACAAGGAAAAGTCCAGAAACTCGCAGTGCAAGGCTCTCTACAGAATTCTCAACCTCTCCCATCTCCGAAGAGCTTCGGTATAGCGGGAGCGCAGTCTTTCCAGCCTGGTTCTCATGCGAGCGTCAGACTCGTCTTCCCCGGCGATAGCATTTAGCTCATCATCGTCCAGCTTAGCAAACGTCTCGGCTGACACCGCCAGCACCGGACATTTTGGACCCAAGACATGCCGCTCGATTACCTGCATGGCCACATTATCGATAAAACGATGCAAGGCGATCATGTAGTACGACTGAAGTCTTGCACGCACAAAAAGCACCTGGCTCAGTATGGTCGATATAAACTGTGGACGGTCTGTCTGCGCGTCGTCAGTGCCATTGGCTCTTTGATCCTCTGATGTGGCTTTCGCCTTTTGACCTAGAAGGATCCTCCCTCGACTTTGATCCGCAGAGATCGTGTCCAACAGCAACTGCGGGTTGCGAGTCACCAACGGCCTCGCTCGGTTGTCTTCCAAGAGCTCCCCAAGGGCTGTGTCGATGTGTTTGTGCCACTCGTCCATAGTCTTCCCCAGTAAGCGGCTCACCTCCAAGCGCACCTTGCTGTTTGGGATGGCAATGCGGAAAAGTACCTCATGACAGGCCTGCACGAGTTGCTTTACATCGTCGACAAACTGTCGGGCAATCGCTTCCCAGTGCGTCGACTGCCTCCGAAAGATCTTTTCCTCAACATCCGGATGCACCGCGCCGGGCAGACTGCGGCCTTCACTGATCTTCGCCTCTTTGTAGATCTCCGCGTACAGACCCGGGGTTTTACGAACTATGTCCTCCCAAACCTCAGGGTCCGAACTCGTCGAGTTCAGGACAGCGAGGTCTTTGTCGAAATCGGAGAAAGGCAATGGCATATTCTGTATGTCGGACATTTCCTTGTAGAACTGGTCGAGACGGCGTTGCACCTCATACCGCAGCATGATCCGAGGGTCCTGAGACGGCACGTCTTGATACTGGCCTCGCAGCGTCGCCTGGGCCATCCGCTGCATGTCGTTGCAGAAATGAAAGACAAAGTAGCGCTGGGCTTTGGGCTCGTCGCGTGCATCGCCCATGCGTTTGAGGTCTGACTCGCACTCGCGCAGCTTCTGTCGGATCTCCGCCACAATTTGAGGGATCCCGGCCTGGATCTGAGCCCGTCGCTCCCTGTCGACATACTGCATGAGCGCTTGGATACCGGTCCGGTCCTTGGCCACGGTTTCCCAGTCTTTCTTCGCGAACTCGGTTCTTTCCCGCTCGTCTCGCTCCGCGTCGGTGATGTGCGCTTCGACGGGGACTCGGTTTCGCAGTCCGAACCACCCGTGGTCCAGATGAGGGACTGTCGACAAACCATTCTGCAGAAGTTGAATCATCTGCAGTAGGATAATCAGTCATGTACACCGTAGCGGAGAGCAATTGATACACACCCAATTATCAGATCCTTCTTGTTTGCGGTCGCATTTCGTCAGCACGCCGATACAGCGTCGTTCCAGCCCCGGGAGATCTTCCATCACCTCCCACACTCGATGTCGCTCGACATCGACGTTGTCCATAACAATTCTGTCGGTTGCTCAGCCTCATGCGTCACCCTGGTGAAGCTGTGACGGGTCAGACTTACAATACAATATTCCGTTCGTTTTCAAGGTAGGTCCGAGCCAGCTCCCACGCGACCGCAGCATTCATCCGCTTCTCATCCTCGGTCTCTCCATGGAGCCTATTGACTCTATCCTCCTTTGCGCCTTTCTTCTTGTTATCCTTCCGTATAAGTCCCGGGAGATCAACAATGGTCCAGTGCATCTCGTCCGGACCCGATCTCTCAATGCGCAGGGTGGCATCGCTCAGACTTAAGTTCTTGCCGCGGTGGTCGCGAAAAATGCACTCCGTCGCCTACACAGTACATCAGTCGTTCGCATACATGTCAAGGAAGTTCTGTGAATAGAGGCAAACCTTTTCAATAATCTCAGCCATGTCTTCCGGCTCCAGCGCTTTCTTCTCGATCACAAACTCCTTGATGCGAGCGAGCAGCGCCTCGTCACCCTCCGACTGCCGTCCTGGCACAATCGTGGCCTTGATCGGGAACTCCTTGGCCGCAGAGGTTTGTCGAAAAGAGATCTGCGTTGGGAATCGAGTACACGTTCCGGCCTTGACAGGGAAAGAGACTTCGGTGATGGCCTGAAGCACGGAGCTCTTCCCCGTGCTTTGGTCGCCAACCACCACCAGCTTGTCGGCATGAGCGATTGTCACAACTTCCACTGTCATGTGATTGAACTCACCTCCGGCAGGTTGATAGTGCTACTCAGCCCAAGCGCTTGAAGCTCATCGATGAAGGCCAGCTGCTCCGAGCTCTCGACGCCCACGAAATGACGCACTCTTCCCATTGTCGATTTGTCCCTTCTGGTCGCGGGAGGGTACTGTACCGGGTGTGTGAGATCATTCCCTTCGCTTCTGCGAAAATCCGCACTCCGAATTGCGGGAATTTTCTCACTTTAAATTTTCCCCTAAGCGCCAAGTTAGAACAAGAAATTGCTGGGAGTGAAGGGTGGCCCAGCCACGGCCTTGTCCGCTGTCGAGTTGCAGGGGGGTTATGAGACTACTGTAAGTCCTAACAGCCGCTATCCAGCTACCCCTGCATCCGCGCGATGTTGTCATTTGTGGATAGATTGATGGCGCCTCACTAGCCATGATAGCGAGTCATGGCTGTGTGGCACACTATTGGTCGCCAGCTTTATCTCAGGAGAGTGACCAGGAGTGGGTGACAAGGGGGAAAGTGCTGAGGTTGTCGATTGGAGAGTGCTGCCAGGGGTATAGACGCGTATGCGTGCACAGCCCAGCATGTCCATCCACCACGACCCGGCACAGCAGATTTTCTTTGGACGCTATATCTGGAATACTGCATCTGGTTGTTGGTCTCGTTTTGGAGGTTGGATCAACAGAAGGGCTTACTCTGTGCGGCTGCTATTCTGCGAGATAGAGATGCTTTACTGTTCAAATAAGACTCCAATCAAGGCACATGATAAAATAAACTCAGGCTTTGGAATCAGACTATCTGTTAACACTTCAACTCCCCAAAAAACAAAACACGGTCACATACACGCAACCCTGAGACCACCCTAACATGCCAAGATCACACTACACCCATCAGCTGAACTAGACACCACCCGCCGCCCTAACAAGAAACAACCCCTCATACGAGCCACGATCATTCTTCAACCTCTCCCCCCAGAACACATCATTCACCCCGTTTCCATCCTTTTTGACCACCCTCCAACCGTTACACACCTGCACAATGTCCACCAAAATCCCAACACCCATCGCAATCATCCTAGGCCCAAAGACCGCCTTAGCGGGACACTCAAACGGCGCACCGCCAAAAGGCAAGTACGCCTGCTTCTGCACACCCGTGACAGCCCGCCAGCGCAGCGGATTGTACCTTAGCGCATCTTGTCCCCAGACTCCACCGACAGATGACAGGCCTCTACGTCCGCGGCGAAGGTTTCCGAGTGTCTCGCACCGTTCTCCTCCTATTCGAACGCGCGGTAGATCCGCTTGGTCGGGGGGTACAGTCGCAATCCTCCCGCCACTAGATCCTTGGCGGAGATGTCGTCTGCTCCCGGGGCTTCGAACTGTGTCTTCGTTGGGTTTTCTGCGAAAGCAATCATCGTGGCCGTCCAGTCGGGATGAGTCTGGCCCGTGTTGAGCAGGAGTTCCGGGACCATGCGCAGGTTGATACGCCAACTTATCCCGAAGCCGGGGAGGATCCAGCATAGTGGGTTATCACGAGGGTTGGTCCTTTCAAAGGTGGGGAAAAGGGCGGAGAGGGGTGCTTGGAGGTCGGGGTTATGGGCGAATTCGATGAGGTCGACGTCGTTCTTGGAGGATACCCAGGCGCGGTTGATGGCCTGCGCTAGGGAGACCATGTGCTTGTCGGTGTCGGGGAGAGTGTCTAGCTCCGCGTTGAGCAGTGTGGTCAGGATAATCCGGAGTGAGAGGGACTGGACTACGTCGGCGAGGTGGAGACGGTGCGCTGTGCTGATAAGCTCGTTAGCTGAGGATTGGAGCCTTTTGGCCAGTCGTTCCCAGACTTGTGCTTTGAGGTTGATCAGATGCCTTGCGTTTCTGGCAAAATGAGTCGCGTACTCTTCGTCTGTGGTGGTAAAGGCGTTTTCAATCCCAAAGACGAAGGCTAGTCGGGAGTTTGGCCGAATTCGCGCGCGGTGTGGCGAGAGGTAGTTCTTGCGTGCTCGGAAGCGATAGCCCTGGATAAGGTTGCGACATTCTGTGGGCTGATGGGTTTTTTGGGGTCGGCAGTTCAATAGACTGATCGTGAAGAGGCCGATAGCGACGACATAAACGGCACTGAAGGTGAGTATCAGCAGATTCAGTGCGCGGAAATCTCGCAGCATGTTGGATATGGTCTGCAAGGAAGGGAGTTCGGGGGTGTTTCTGGAGAGTTGGTGGTTTTTTATGGAAGAAGTTCAGAGACATCGTGATTAGGGAGAAGGACTTTCTATCTCAATCTATCTTTGTTATGCCAACGTGTGGTGAATGTGCTGAGCTGGGGGATCTTCGGTCCCCACATGAGACATGTGGCACGAGGATATAGAGTGCGGAGAAAGGAGATTAATGCAATCTAACAACATAAGAGATTGATATTACTATGAAGCTGTACCATGGTTGGATGGATGTGTTTCAGAGATGGTGGAGTTAGGGCTAGCCGGTGAAATATTTCAGGTTGGATGTGGATGTGCCTTGCAGGGACTGCGAAGAAAGCCACACCAGTGCGTACACAGTGATCTTTGTCAAAAAGGCTTTTCTTGCAATGCACCACCCGAATACCTATAGCTGCACTATTTAGCTCATTCATTAGCTTGCATGCCTCTGTTCTTTGAATTTCTTTTGGAGATCGGATTACTTGCCTTGGGGGTGAGGAACTGTCATTGTGGTAACCAATTTGATTGAAACTTTCTTCAAGGCAACCTAATTTTTTCTATTGTATTAGGGGTTTTTTTTTTTTTTGTTGTGGTTCATGTTGTGGTGTTTTTCAAGAATTAGCCACGCTTAAAGTGCTCCATTCTCATGCGGTTTTTTTTGGGTATTTTCTGTTTTTGTTCCAGCGAGGCTTCTGAGGATCAGGCAGGATAGAGAAACTTACTCCGCCTCCTCGGACAACTCATCTTCCTCATCATCCTCATCTTCCTCAGCGTCGTCGTCATCGTCGTCAACACCAATCTCTTCAACTCTAGGGTCTGCAATGGGGTCAGCATTCCCGCCATCATCTGAGTGCTCATCAGAGACCCACGCTTCCCACCAAGCCACCTCGGCCTCATGGTCGTAGATCACCCCCTGGGGCGGAGGGCAAGGCGGCTCATCATTCTGGAGCTGCGCGCGCACGATGCGAATCTCAGCATCGACCAGGTCGGAATGAGCGTCGGGATCGCCGGCAGCCAGCGCGGCGCGCATCGCCTTGATGACCCCGACGAGGTGGAGATCCAGCTCACCTTCCAGGAGTAGCGGGCGGCGCCCCTGGCGCAGAGGCTGCAGCAACTGAAGACAGACGCGGAGGAGCTCGCGGTGCCAGAGGCGGGTCAGCATGTAGCGATCCTTTTCGCAGAAGTCGCGCGCATGCAGGACGACGAGGGCCTCGGTCCAGCAGGCCGGAGTTGGCATGACGAAGCCGGTACCGGGACGGTGGTGGCGGCGGGCCATGCGAATCTGGTCGGACCACGTGTAGTAGAGATCGTCGGGGCGAGGGTTAAGTGGCGGGTCCGCGAAGAGCCACATGAACATGGACTTGCGATAGATGCGCACAGTGAGCCGAGGCCAGGCGCCGTTGCGGATTAGTGGCTCCTCGTTGGGCGTGTGCCAGTGCACGATGTCCGTGGGGGGGTGGAGGAAACCGATCACCGAGATGCAGTCCCGGCCGAGAGTGCAGGGGTGCGCCCCGCGGCGGCGCAGGGCCGCATAGGCGTTGGGAATGTACCGGTCTGGGATCACATAGCCCGCAAAGTCGAGGCTTTGCTGGGCGATGAGGTCAATGATGGTGTGGTTCATTCCGAAGGCGTCGGGCACCGTCCACCCGAAGGCACAGTAGGGAATGCCCGCACGCTCCAGGGTCGTGACCACGAAACGGTCTTGGTCCATGGCGTTCGGTTAGGGGTTTAAGTGTGAGGAAGGCTTGAACGCTTGCGTGTTTCAGATTACAGGAGTTCTTCGCCTTATGGAGGGGTTTGCATGAAAGGATCGACAAGACGTGTCAAGATGTCGGAGCTCTATTTATGTTTCGCACTTTCTGCTGGAGGAGTCCTTCCTCGAGCCCATCCAGCAGGACGTCTCCTGGAATGTATGCGGCTCTGCTTATGGTTTGTGGAAAGCTCCTTGAAAAGTTTCGCACAGTGCCTGTTTTGGTGATGAACGTCGGGGTGAGGATGTTGCAGACGCAGCTAAGATGCTATCTGCAGGGGGTTCTCGCTTGACTTGCGAGGAGAAGACAGACGCGGCTAAGTTCCTTCCTACTATGTTCCTCTTTCATTGCTCGATTGAAAATGGTTGAAAGCCCTTTGATTGCTATTGCTAATCTCGTTTTAGGCGGATGTGACTCGGAAATCAACGACTACGAGCTGGAGAACGACACATGATATGACTTTTGATGTTGGTATCCGGAACGACTATGTGCGGCGCCACAGCCGGCAGGTAGACGTGGTTGCGGTGAATACGTCACATAGAATATTACAGCTCCAACCTCCAGAACTTATTGTAGATTGATATTCGCCCTCTAATGTTGCCATCAGAACCGACAGCAGGACAATATCCCGAAATAACCAGTCATGTCATGTGAACTCGTGAAGCTCCGGGTGTGCCATGTATCTTCTATAGAAGGCGGTAACCGTAACCCTTGGCATTCCAATTTAGAGTCTCGAGGATCATACAGCACGCAATCAATCATGGATTCAAGTAAAACTGACCCATTCTGAAAACAAACTCGGCCAATCCTGAGCATCGTCAAACAGTCCATCCATACCGGCCCCAAACGCCCCCGAATACCGGCCACTGCTTTTGGCTTCCGTACCTCCCCTACAGAGGGTATTACTCTGCTGTACTGCCTCCCAGAACTCCGTCTGCTTGATGGTCCCATTCATCATGGGACAGCGTCTGGATGTCGTGCTCGTTTCAACCACACTCGGAGAGTCTGTGTCTTCAGTACCCGAGTGATCTGAAATCGACTGCAGAGGAGAGTTGATCTTGGCGACAGCGTATGTCTCCAGAACGACATCCAATACCGACTGAAACATGCTAAAGATATCAGGGGCGTCGCCAGTCTTCGAGACGGATAAGGTCGACATCCGGTGTAAGAGGCTTTCCAAGTATATTTGCATTCGCGATCGGGCCTTGATCTGAAACTCGTACCATTGGGTATCCATGAAGGGATAAGTCAGAAAGCATATTTGTGAGGCAGTGCTAATGGTGAGGATTAGCTGACACCATTCCCTAAGGGAGAAGTAAATATATTTATCAGGGGGTATGGAGAGAAAGTAGTCGAAAAAGCCTTGAATCTCCGCCAAACATGATCGTGCTTCCTTCAAGTGTTCGGCTGGTTGGTACTGAGGTGCATAGGGCTCGGAAGATGACCTATGGCTGGAGCTTGGCCTATGAACCGTCCAAGGGAGGTAGGCTGTAACCACTTTCAGTGACAGTATAGAGATACGTAGCGAAGCTGCGTTCGTCAGCAAATATGCTTGACTGCAGGCATCTGTCCCGACGTACCTGCCTCGGGGGCATCAAAGCGTATCTTGCCCTCAAGGTCCTGGATCTGCAGGTGGAATGACAGGGAGCATTTCGGAAGATCATCACTTCCTTGCTCAGATGCTCGACCTACAGTCTCCCACAGCATCTGGGTCCTGGAAAGCAACGTTTGATGACTGTGATGTTTGTCTTCTGTCGTGGTTTCATCGATGGCAGACTTCATACTGTCATAGAACGTGGAATCACTGCGTCGCTGAAAGCCAAGAGAAAGGCTACGAACCATTAGCCAGCTTGGCTTTGTCCGAGATAAAGACAGCTCACAGTGAGGACAGGTTATAGCACCCGAGACAGGCATTGCGCGCGGCCATTTCGTGTAACTTCTGGTCCAACCGCAGATCAGACAGCATACTACGAAGTATCTGCAGGTACTGAAAAAGCTGATTGTTCAATGGTCGAATGTGTATAGGATGCCTTAAGCCACAGCAAGGTCAGCTACTGCACGCACCATGAAAGTCCCATGTCTGCTAACCATGCAAGATAGACCAGCAGACCCTGAGCGTAGTCCAGGCTTTTCTCCCCTTGAAGAACAATTCTTTCACTCAATACCCGCCGGAATCTCTCATCGAGCTTTCTCTGTAGTAGCGGCCGCTGCGTTGTTGATATAGTGAGAATCGCTAAAAATAGGAAGGGACGGGTTTTCGCCATGGAAGCGGCTGTGAGGTTATCCGGTACATCCACGAACGGGAAGTACACCTTTTTCGACTGGAAGTGAGATAAAAGCTCATCTGCCTCTTTCATGCTGACACGGAGGCTCTTGTACTCAGCGTTAGATGTTGAGATTGGAGTGGGAGGCGGCGTAGTAGCACCATGACTCGTCCCCTGAGCACCGCGGGAGGTGTCGTCACCTAGTAGCTGCTTGCGCATTATTTGACGGTGCATCTCACACATCTGGACCGATTGATCTCCGTGTTTTGGCGCGTGTTTGAAAAGTGCGGCGACTACGTCCTCATTCTGGCTCTCGCTGCTGCCGCTCTTCGACGGGTTGTTTGCAGATGAATGATCATTGCCGGTAGGATAGTGGCTCGAGGTAAGAGTACAGTCGTAACCAAATTTGATACATCTTTCTCCGTTAGTATAGCTCCGACAGATGTTGATGACATGCTGCGGTCGTACCTCCGGCAGGCGCTCGACGGTTGCTCAGATGGCAGGCATCGAATTTTGCGTGATCTGCATTTATCGCAAGCTCGCGTGCTTCTTGGTCGAGGACATGTGAATCTATATTCATCTTCTGTTGACATCTTCCAATTGCTGTGGTTACTACTTCTCACTGTCACTGTAGTTAAGATAGCTACGGTAGGCTGGGTATTAATAAGGCGGCGGAAAGCGGGGGAAACTGCAAGCGACAACCCGCCCTGCGGATGGAAGGTTTTGCCGAATCCTTCTTATACAATAACCCTTGTCTGTGAATGTCGCATAAGCATTATCAAGCACTTCGGCTTGAACAACGCATACTTCCCCTTGCATCTCAGTCCCTTTTCGAACAAAATAGAGAGATTCTATTCTGCAAAAGCTCCTGTAGCGGTACAGCTCTTGTAAACACGATCAGTGGCCGTCGCAGCCCTCTCATGAGCGTCCATGTAATGATCATCAAGTCCCGATGCGCATAAGCCACAAACATGCATCAAATCAACCCTCCAAGTAATCAATGTCGCGCTCGGGGAATCCTCCTTTCTTGATGAAGTTATCGACCAAAGGACGGTCTCCCCAAGTCGCTCGTCCAAAGGCAGCGACCATATCGAACCCGCTCAGCAGCGCACCTGTAGTCCAGATCTTCCCATCCTGAACCCATCTCTTCTCGACCCAGTTCACTCCAGGCCCGAGTTCACGCAGCATCGGGAGCATGAACCGCGGTCCCGTGGCGGTCTTACCCTCCATGAGCCCTGCACTCAGCACCGGCTCGAAGCCCCCGCATACGCAGAGTATGGCGGTGCAATCATTGTAGCTCTTGCGCAGAAACGCCATCTCGGCTTCATTGGCTTTGTAGCCCATTCTACTTGCGCCAATGAGGATGATGTCCAGTGGCGGGCATGTAGCGAAGGAGTCCTGGCGAGGTTGTAAGCTGGATGCTATTCAGTGTGAATATAAGGGCATTCTTACCGTGGGCAATACATTCATACCCGTCGTCAGCTTGGCGGGCGTCTTGCCATCCTCGTTGACCCAGTGATAGACAAAGTCCAGCCCCTGGGCCTTGGACTCATCGTCCACCATTTCGGTGGGCATGTCCTTCAGGAAGTTGCGATCGAGGCCGGAGAAGAAGCCTACTGGGGCGATGTCGAGTTGTTCGGTGACACTGTAGATCGAAACATGTTATGTTAGGATTGAAAGCATTGGCAGATAGTTGCACAGGTCACGTACGTGTTCAGCAACACAACACCCACATGAACTGGGCGGCCCGGGTTGCGAAGGTCGACTGGGGAAGACATTGTAAGGATGTGGATTGTTGCCGTTGATGGTTATCTTGTCGGTGAGTATGGATTGAGTGAAAAACTAATCGGCAGGAGGAAACCAGCCTTTAAATTATGTTGTCAACTGCGCATATGTGTATGGTTGTGGTTGTATAGATCGGGTGCTCGCTAAGACTTTCCTTCCACACTCCGCTTGCGCTTCGCCATGCCGGCCGTGCTCGGGTCGAGTGAGCTCAACATGCAGGGCAGGCAGCATATTGGGTTTAACAATTTGCCTTGTAGCAATGCTTCTACTCCAGATGCGGATTAGTAAAAATGGGCCTGGCAGGGCGACAGGTTTTGAAGAATGAAAGCTCAATTCATCCTCAAGAACCCGGAATGTGTCTTGAAAGTCATCGGGCACTATACAGCGTTGGTGACGGGTATTAACGGAGGTAGCTACAATATACAGCACACTGGGACGGGGAAGCAAAAGTTCTTTGTGTCGACCAACCAAGCCAATCGGAGCGACGAAGGCTCGAAGACAAGAGCAGGCAGTTTGACACGCAAGAGCGGAGGACAAAAAGCATGAAGGGCCGAACGCGGATCGAACGCGTGACCTCGGGATCTGCAATCCTGCGCTCTACCACTGAGCTACCGACCCTGCTTGCTGTTTCATGCTTTTTTGTTTGTCTTGAGTTTGAGCACAACGCATTTTGTACTCCGTACTATGTCTATGATTCAATCGTCACTGTAAGTATTCAATATTTGTTGTAAACGAGATTCCATACCAATATAGTCTAGTATCAACACTTTCAAGAAACAATGTCATCATGAAGCAGTGTGTTATAAGCCCAGTGGTATGGTTCCAGATGTTGGCTGCAATTGAGCTGCGTTGTAGTGCAGAAGTATATATCCTCTACCCAACATTCCTGGCAGATTCCTGCTCCTCGACCGTCAAGGCAGCTAAACATTGGTCATGAAGGGTCACACCGGGGACATTACGAAAACCCCAACAGGCATACGGAGTCTCATTCCACCCAGAGTCATCTCATAGATTACCTATGTTGTTCAAGGAGAGGAGGCAAAGGCCGCTCGCGATGTCTGAAAGAGGACCAAGACGGCTTTCCCGGACGGCTTTATCAGCCCTAACCCAGAGAAGTCTCGTCTGCCGACACAAACCCACTAGTATGAGAGCCTCCAAACTACTCTGCAGGTTGAAAGTGATAAGTAGTTATGTATGGCCACGATGTCTCATCTCTAGACGTGCAGTGATGATGTTGAATCTGAATTTGAGCGAATCCACCTTGAAATCGAGAAACTAGCATAAGCAAAAAGCTTTAGCGACGACTAGTACGACACCAAATGTCATTACATAACGATGAGTGGCGCACCTTCTTGGCAAAGAATCAGTCTCTAAAATCCGTGACTTTGCCTGCTCCTCATTTCCCTCGCCCAAAGCGACCACACGAAACTTGCTGGCTTCGTAGCCAGATGGAAGAGCGATCGCCGTCTCGAAGCTTTGCCTGGGGACTGTGACAACCGGATGGAACGTGAGCTGATCGGAGCCATCCAGGACTTCTAGCCTCCACTTCGCAACCTCCATGGCACCGTTCCAACTGACAAAGACCTGCCGCCCCACTACTACTGCAGGTGGGTCTGTAAGCGGCTGCCCGACCCCTGAATCCTTGAAAATCCGATAGGAGTTGGTAAGTCCCACTGAGAATAGAATAAATGCGCTAAAATGCATACTGCAGAGGATGGTTGTACCATCAGCGGTGTACTCCGTGTAGGCGGCACTGTGGCCCCAACCGACAAGAACATTGCCACTGGGCAAGATATCGACATTGCCTCGAGAACCGGACTTGCGATGACTAGGATGACGGTAGAAGGCCTGCAGCCATACCTGGTGGGCTGGGACATCGGCTTTGAGGGCAATTCCCCGTGCCTCTGGCATCCGGTCGTTCTCGGCCTTGGCGGAGTTGTTAAATAGGGTTATCATGTCGGGGACGCGCCACCGGGCGTCATGCTGCCATGCAAAGTCCGTCGCAGCTCCCCCGGACATGTCCGCGAGTTCGGTCAGCATCCCCCTAGGACCCATTGCACCGCGCCCGAGGAGGCATCAATGCTGATGACTGAGTGGGTATGGCGGGAGGAGATCAGGTAGTCGCCTGTCGGGGTCTTGTCCATGCTGTTGATGTGGAAGAAATCAAAGGCGGTTGAGGGGTCCGATCCGCATCGCCTGTGGCCACAGCTGTCGAGGTCGTGGAAGGTGGTGTTGAGCGGAAAATGCTGAAGCGCGTGCCACTCGAACAGCAAAGCTCCGGTTTCAATGTCGATTTCCTGGAAGATTCCGTCGAGAACCCACCCAGAAGTCCCCCCAACCGGACTCAGATCCCCTAAGACGGGGCTGTACACAATCACGATTGCAGTGCCATCCTGAGTGACGTGGAACTCATGTTTGTCTGCTGCTGGGTAGCCAACCGGCTGAATCTGATGCCGTTCCCGATAGGAATTGTCAAGCTGCATGGCTGAATTAGAATTAAAATGCTACTTGGCGTGTTGCAGTTAGAGGGAGACGACTTGCATACCATGTATCCTGCTCCGACAGGGGGGTCCAGTTCATTATTCCCCATCCAGTAAGTCAGGTATGTCTCGCCTCGATACTTCTGAGCCTTCAAATGCTGAATTCTCTGGTTCAATCCCCTCAACGATTCCGCTTGTTCCATGCAAGGGTACCGTTGGCGTCCAGAATCATCCCCCGAGCCATGCCAGTGGCAGAATCACGGGGTGTGAGAAATACCAATCCTCCGGCACATTGGGAGCCCTGATGGACAAATTGGACAACTGGTGAACCTTCCTCCAAAGTTGCATATTGTTGTGTAGGGGTCATTAAGAGTGGCACGCATGACCCATCCTAACACCTGTCACCTCATCGGGACACACCCATAAGGCTACGACTCATCCGGCAATTTGATCAATTTGTCATACATGATCGCCGCAACTATTGCTGAGAAAGGTGCATATATTGGAGCCATACTGGCTTCCAAACTCTATGGCTGAACCCTTCGCTCCTCATATGCTCTTCTTCTTCTGGACCAGAGTCTCTTGTTTGCTTGCCTGAGTAATCTGCAGTGGGAACGATGAGGGGGTTTTCTCTTGCATGGAATCAAACATCTTGACCGCTTGTCTTGGGAATGCCGCCGGCGGCGGCCCATCACTCACGCAAACGATTCTACCTGCTCATCGGAGCTGCCACGGGTGCTCTTCTTACAGCAGATCAAAACCAAGAACAGCGAGTATTTATTATTGAAAATCTCTGACAAGGTTTTTATAAATAGCTTGCTGAGCAAAAAGGCAAAAACATACAACAGAAGGGATTCGCTGGTGGTCACCCACCCAACTACTAACCTCCCGGCGTGTTGCTTAAGTACGGCTGAGCGGACGGGAAGCCCTGTTTTCCACACCCTGTGGTCGTATGTACGGAACAAATTTAAAGACATACCCATAATTGTGCAATCAAATCTCTAGCATGGCCCTGTTAATCAGGCCTAGGCCTTGTGACATGACCGTACCCAGATTGAGATGAGCCAACATTGTTGAACCAGAGATGAACAGATTGGGAAAAATGAGTGTCAGGATACATAGACACCAAGAGAAAACAACTTTGCGAAGAAGAAAGACACTCACTACTTACTGTGCTTTATATGGTTTGCTGTGAGGCAGTCTCTATTCTATTGATAGCTTTTGCTTTCTATTCTTCTTGCTTTTCTTTGTTTTCTAGACTACATAAGATGGAACCTCGCATATCTCTGTCGTTAGATCCTATGCTGTACAGACTGTAAGAGCTTTACCAGGCCCAGCAGGCTGCGCCCGTTCCAGCAGCCGAACTACCCGATGGCATATACCTGAAATCATCTGTCGTAGAGACCATTCATTTGATATGACATTGTTTACTATTCTTTTGATTTCATGCCTTCCATCTTGACCTTTCTCATTTCAGTGATTTTGAAGGCACAAATCACCAGCTAAGCGGATGAGCCTCTACTTCTACTCCGTACTAGCTGACGATGAGTCGCATAAAACCGAGGCTGCGTATCTTGCTCGTTGAACTGCAAGCGATGGTCCCGATAGATGTGGCGGCAGAAAGCAATCAGCGCATCACGATACGCGGGGCTCCTATAATTCCACGTAACCTGCCCGTTACACTCGAACTTATGGGCACGGTGGTTGTCGAGTAGTTCGGTGAGCATGTGCGCGCGAAGCCGGAAGACCAAGATAGCGCCTAGGGACTTGGTAGGATCTAACGCGTTGTTGTTATCCCGCTGGCGCTGCCAGTGGGCCTCCACGAGGTAGGTCACAAAGTCCCAATCGGGCCAGCCATGCATGGGGAGCAGAACCAAGGTAATTCGGTCGGTGCGAGTCCCGCGGATGGTTAGCGGTGAGAAGGTTGGGGGAATGGTCTCCTCTTCTTCTTCGATGGAATATGTTTCCTGGTTTGAGATATATGCCTCGTCATACTCATACTCTGAGTTGGGTGGCGCGTCGTGCTCTTCGAGGAATCTGTTGTTGAACCGTCCTGGAGCGTATGGCTCGACGTTTCCGGTGACGGAGGTATCATCATACCAATACGTATACTCTGGGTTGCAGGTGACCTCGGGCTCTGTGGTGTATGTCTCTTCCTGCTCTCCGACGTATGTCTCATCATAGGCATCTTCTGAAATACATGATTCGTCATACTCTGAGACGTGTGTCTCATACGCATACTCTGGATCGAGTGTCTCGTTGCGTTCTGCGGTGGAAGTCTCGTCGTACTCTAGGGTGTGTGTTTCGTCGCGCTCCGTGGCGTATGGCTCGGCGTATGGCTCATCGTGCTCTCCGATGTCTCTCACATCATACTCGTACCCTGAGTTACGTGCCTCACCGTGCTCTACATCGTATGGTTCGTCATACTCATACTCCATATTGAATGTCTCGTCGTACTCTGAGACGTATCTGTCGCCGTGTCCCACAACGCATGTCTCGTTAGACCCTAAACTGCACGTCTCCTCAAGCTCCGAAAGGTGATCGTTGTAAAAAGTCATGATGCTCGACGCCTTGTGGGAGGTTAAAATGTCTGACGTGGGTCTGATTTCCTGCGTCTTGCAGAGTGGTCGCTGACTTCTTCCGGCTGGATCGATGTTGCAAATATCGTCTTTCAGCATGGGAGGCTATTTGCCCGGGTTATATAATAGGCTGTCTAGCATAAAGCCCCAATACCCCGGTTGCTATCGGGAAAAGCTCCGGATGTTGAAGGAACTTTTGCTATCAAGACAAATGCCCTTACTTATCTCAAGCTTTTGGACGGAGAACTTCGTCAATACAAAGCGTGACTTGAAAGCCTGCCCCTTCGGAAAACGTGTGCTCCGTAGAGCCCACAGCTTTAGGCATGATGTGACACTATGCAGCACTATAGCCATCCGACACAATCAAATTTTCCGTTCTCAGCCAGGTCCTAGATAATTGGCACCAGATTAGAAACATGGCTTGCCACAATTTTCAGTACGGCAGTTTAGCCCATCAACATCGATAGTTGTACAGATGAACGTAATCAAAATATTCTCCGTGCCCGCTAACAGTAGGCTACCACAGTAGTAGGCCAACGATGTAAATTTACCCTTAGAAGAATTCCCGCAGGTGGACATCGTGATAGCGGTGGTGAGAAGAGTCCCCGGACTCGGGAATTCAGCAATGAGCTTCATTCTGGCTTGAAGCCTTCTCGATTGTTATCCTTGCTTCAGGTTTGTGGGTTAAGATAAGTTCCACGGGGTAGCTCGAGGCAACTCTTCCTTAGAGGCCCTTCGGAGTTGCAATAGCTGCATGGACGACGACGGGTGTTGGGATGGCTTTCTGATCTGGACAAATCTGTTGTTTGATAACTTCAACATTCAGTCGATAATAAGAGCCGAACAGAATAAAGAGCTTGCTTCGTTATAAATATTTTCATTCAACAGTGAGTCAGTGTAGGTGTAATGCAAAAGGCAGCCACGACGACAGGGTCCAGCGACGCGAGCTGTTGAACCAGTCCCCCGTCCAGCTTCTGCCTGAATCATCAGGCGCCCGAATTCATGTTCAAGCATCTGCTATAAGATGATGCACCGTGCATATAAAGGACAGAAGACTCCGGTCTCATGTTGAAAAGTGACAGACCTTGAATCAAGATATGTGAAAGGGAATGTAAGGTAACCTGGAAGTGGCAGCAGGGCCTTCATTCAGATTTCCTCTCGCCCATCATCGGAAGTACAAATACTCTCTTTCCCACCAGCTCAGCTTGTAGTCCTTTCTCGTTCCCACGCTCAAGCCAGAACCTCAAAGCCTTCCCCTTACTTTATCAAATCAACTCTCTCACTTTATTCCGGTAGCTACTTCGCTGCCACCATGGTGAGTAACATCGTCTTTCCTCATCTCTCGTCTATTCTAGCATCCGACCGTACCATTGAGAGCTAATTCGGGACTTTGAACCAAGGGCAATTTCGAATAGACTGATGACGGCCGCCCAGTGTGCGCCCACTGTCAGGAGCCAGGTCATATACAAACGATATTGTGCCGAGAACCCGGACTATAAATCTTCGATGCAACTTGTCAGTATCCGTAACCAAATGGTCATTGACCCAATCTCTTGAGACATATCTCATTGATATGTTATCCTTATAGGATCACGAGCGCCTGAAGCGAGAGCACGAGGAGTATCTGGAAAGATGCGAAAAGAAGATACTCGAACTGCAGAAGGAGGGAAAAGAAAAGAAGCAGCAGGAGGAGAAATTCGAGGGTAGCCAAGATGAAGCGAGAGTTGGAAGCTGGGAACTGAAATATCTTGGACTCGTGTTCTCGTTTGGGCGTTTTGATGGTTATGGTCTTTTAATTGAGAGCAAGGAGGTACACACTCTTTCTCAACACTGCTTCCGCGCTCTGTTATCTCTGGTGAACACGACTGTTTGGTGCTCTTGTTTCAAGAGATGCTGACCTGCGACTAGCGTCGTTGAATGTTGCCAACGAATCAAATTGTACTTGAGCGTATTATACAGCAGGTACCTAGTGATAAGTCGAGGATGCAGTGTGTTTGCAAAGCAAAGGCTTCGGATCTTCCTGGACCTTCAAGCCAACAGTTCAGCCCCCAGTACTGGCTTCTGCGCCCTCGCGCATGCATCGGCATGAAAGGTTCGCCTGAATTCTCCAACTCCACAACCTATCCTTGTGCTGCTTCGCTGTCAACGCGCTATCATCCTATCGTCCATTTCTTGCAACCGGCTTATCGATTTCATCATCCTAACTGTTACTGAACTTACTGTGTGGATTGATAAGCAATCTCGTCCACGGCTCCTGTTCACGCGTCTAATGTTTCGACGCGGATCCCTCGTGTAGCCTGAGATCTCAGCTCCATCCTGGCTGCACCTCTACCGTGACCCTTTTTTCGCCCACCCCGATTACCTGCTAGGGATCTTGAACAGGACGTGAACCCCGTTCCAGTTGCTCTCCGAGATTGGTAAACTAACACACTGTCCCGAGCAGACTCTCGCATCCTAAATTGCGGTCAAGAGAAAGGCGAACCCCACCCAGCACGTCCACGTCTAGGACGGTTTGTTCGAATGAATCGCAGTTTGGAGGGAAAATAAACACGCGTGGAGGAACAATCGTGTACAGGGACATGTAGAGGCTTAGAAGAAGCCAGCACGACCACGGCCTTCCACGTATCATTACACTCATCCTACGCTACTAGTTACTGGCTTGGCGCAATTTTCCCACAGAAACGAAGGGAACATTGTGTGAAAGAACAACTATAGACGCGTGAAGGAACAAGTGTGATGGGGCCGAACAGATTAGAAGAAGGCAGCGTCTACCACACGCGCTCCACCAGAAAATATGTATCGCAGCACTGCCATCAGAGCCTACGAAAGAAAAGCAATACTTAAATACACAGCTCTCTCTTTGATCGTACAGTGCAGCACTCGCGTGTCTGGACCCATCCTGACACTTGAGGTAAGCTTTATGCCTTGCCACCTGAGACTGGATCACTGACAGGTCTACGGATGCCAATCTCTTAGGTAGCGCGCTGCTGGGCGAACAATTTTGATATTGAGTACCATACATTCAGAGCAAGTGCTCTCAATGCTTCTTTTGTATATGGGTCCATAGCATTAGACATTCATGGGGGCAATTTTAGGATTGCCGACGCTCTCAATCATACAGGAAAATGTGATTGAGGTAGAAAACCAGTTCACTTCAATCCGGATAAAAGCCTCAGACCAGTGATTCAGGTCGCGAATGATTGAAGCTCCATAGAAAACAGTACCGACGGGACATCTCCGTTTGAAAGAAGAACATCGAGAAACCACTGAGCAGAGCGAATTCATCTCTGCAAGTCGCAGCAGACGTTAGTTGCTCTTGTTCGTCTTCTGTCTCTTCACGTTCTTCTCCTTCTCTTCCTCCTCCTTTCTCTTCTTGTGTTTCTCTTTCTTCTTCTCCTGCTTCTCGTCCTGCTTCATGTTCTTCTCCCGGTGCTCTTTCTCCTTCTTCTTTCTATACTCGTATCGCTGCTTTCGTTCACGCTTGAGGGCTTGACGTCCCTGTAAGCACAAATGCATTAGCAAAGCTTACTTTAAAAGTATATGGTGGACGAAAGTACTTACGAGCTCCATCAGACCTTTGTAAAACACTTTACGAGGACAGTCTTTCGAGAAGTGCCCCAATTCCCGACATCTCCCGCACTCCTTCTCTCCGTTTTTAGTTAGATGATCGCCCCGGACCTATTGTTTTCAGCAATCATAGACTGCTGATGGTACCGGCGGATTTCAGATGGTGGTCAAAGAACAGGCTGGCTTACCATGGTGTTGATGATGGAAATGGCTGTGGCCTTGATTGTATTTGTAGTAGTAATGAGGAATCAGCGAGTAATTAGGTTGCTGCTGATGATGAAAACGTTGAAGAGAACTCGTCGTCGAATGCTGGTTGAAGATTTCCAGATGAAGGAAGACTTGATGCTCAGGGAGAGAGGTGAGGAGGAGGAAGTTATTGTTGGGCCGCGGGACCGTGGGGAGAGAAGGCCGAGCACTTATACCCCCTTAGAGTCAAGTCTAATGCGAAAGCTTTGCTTCTCCCGCTCACTCCATCCTCACTGTAACTTCTGGCCTCTTCTCTCACTGAGCAGTCACTGCCTCCAACAGTTGGGATTGAAATGCTGCAGTAAACACAATCTCATCTACCACAGTAGTGTTAACGAAGTGTTGCGATCATCTGCACCAGTGGGACAGGCAGTCCTTGGTGGAGACTGAATTGATTAGTGCTGACTATGACACTGCTAGAATCTAAGAACATGCCTGGACTACATCCTCTGGCATGATCAGACACTTTCTGCCACACTCAAGGGAGATGTCAACTCATCTTCATCTCATCATCTTCCAGCCGACCGAAAGTTGTCGAACACGGTGTTCCTCTTTTGCTTCAGTGACCATGGTATAAAGGCAGCTGTTTCTGTTTCATGGGAATTCGCGCAGGTTCTTTCCTTTCATTTTCCTTTCACTATGATCTGGAGAAAGTAGAACACTGACGCTTAATCTCCAACTATTCAGGTTGCGAGTACATCTCCGCTCGACTTCCAGTCAGAACATTCTAAGTCCTTGAGAACTCAGTGGCTCTTCCTGTGATTGTCAAGCCGATATTTCGTCTGTTCGAATCACCCTCTAAGCTCCTTTTCGTCCTTATCAGCTGCCTTCACTCAGTCCCCGGAAATAAGTGTTTCACTGCTCGCGTGCTCGAGAATAGAAGTGATTGAGGCATCCCTGGGGCTATCCACAAGTCCAGGCTTACCTTTTTGACCTGGGAAAAAGACGATAGAGCTTGGAATTGTTTTCCACATAACATAAAGGCTGTTCTGCACCAAGGATTATGAGGTTCGCATGTGATGCATCTTGACGGAGCAGTATTTACCTATGAGGGAATGGTGATCAGAGCTCAGGAAATGAATACAATGCGATGTTCCGGGGTAGTAGAGGTATAGTACTGTAAGAGGGTCGCTGCTATCTACGACATCCAGCGAATCGATTTAGTCTATAATGTTGTCAGGGAACGGGGACACAACTTGTGGGTATCCACTTTGTAGCAATTTACTCATGTCATCATGAAATTGCTAATGGTCAGACTAAAATACTATAATGCGTGGTTGGAAGACCAAAAGGCTATATGCTATATCAGGTAGTACATTATCATCGCTGATCTGGCAGTGGTCAAACACTGCAAAGTACTGTACAAGTAGTCATGTGCCCAGTGCATGCAACTTCCCGGCTCATAACAATCCCTCCTCCCTCCTCTTTGGCTTCCATTTACATCTTCAATCTTCCGAACCGCGTCATCAGACCACCTCATAATCAAGGAAGTTTGACATGATTCGAGTTCATGCTCTTACGCGTTACCATATGCAACATGATTCAAGGCTGATGATCTCAACGCTCGACTGTCGATCAACGAGACTCCACTTTATATCCCGGGCACTAGGCTAAGCGGTTGACTCAACTCGGTGAGGTCATGGAGCTTTATCGAGATCAAAATGACTACCTCTTCGACATGTGCATATGAGGTGATGCACAGCCATCGGCAACCGCAGATGAGATACACTCCGTGATTGCATAGTGTGACACAGCTACCTTCCTCGTGGTACGAAGGTCCGTTCTTACAACGTAAGCTCGTTCGAGTTATTCCAGGTTATGCCCATAGTACTGTCATCCTTTTGCTGGCATTGATAAGTCAAGCTCTAGAACCATTCCGATCACCCAGACAAGTCTCGAATCGTCTCGCTCCTACTCCTCGTATACCACGCAAAGCTCTTGTTCACTCTTGAGGCAGAGCAGCTGGGATTGCTACACACCTGAAGCCTGTCCTCGTCGAAATTGGCCTTCCCGGCACCGCGCCGATGCTTTCAGTGAGAGACCTGACATGATCCAGAAGAGGAACAAAACTTGTTGCAAGGGTCCGTTGCTTGTTGAGGATGCCAAGCTGACAGCAGGTCGCTGATCATACAGGAGCAGGTCCCGCTTTGACCCGAATGCTCATGCACTCGGATTGTCAGGCCTGCGAGCCGTCAAGAAACCTCTTCGTCAGTTCCCCCGGAGTTTCCGCACCTTTCTACCGTCACCACCTTCGATCCGTCGCGTCTGACGGTGTCCATCTTGCCGCTTCCTGATTGATTCGGTACCTTCGAATTAGTCCGACCGCAGCTAATTACCCAAAGAATTCAGCATCAAAGCTCAGTTGGTCTAATTCCTTTTGTGCTCCGCTGTGAGTTCATGCAGGACATAGGGGTAGAGTTGCAGGGTGTACCCATAACAACCCTCCAGTATCCGACGCCAACTATGTCAATAGGATCAACTTCTTGCCTGTCAACTTACCAGATCTGATTAGGACACACCCCGAGATTCAGAAAAAAAGCCCCGCAGCTCCGAGTCTCTCATATCAGTATCATCCGACGCTTTCGGAACCAGTTCGGCCATGGGGAAATTTCCTTGCACTGTACCTCAGGTCTTCAGGGATCCGCAATATTCGCGCTCTGAGCTTCTCCCTCCTGTTGCTTGCAGGTGTGTGTAATCAAGTGGCCAGGATTCGGGCGTTGGTGTTCTCACAATGGTGCTTGTCGAAGGTAAGCCATTGTCCGAACATGCTAGCTGAGGGCTAGACCAACTAATTCCCGTTCTCTGACATGAAGGTCGTGTAGGTGTGGGTGCGTGTATGCGGCGAATGTCTATTTCAAGTGCCCTCGTCCAGTGCGCCGTACAAGACATGTCCTGCGTACATATCACCAGCGGCGCTTACCGCTTTGGCGAATAAGGCCGGGAGAGCTGTTCGCTTGGAATTCAGCGACGTCAGGTTGATCGGTAGTTGAAACAATACTCGGTCTTTTCTGCCCTTCAAATTATGGTATTCCAGAACCATCGACCGATTATTACCTTGAAGGAGATCAGTGTACGGACCGAGCGTATACCGGGTAAGTCCTTTGCCGATAAGGAGGGAGGCTCCGAACGCGCCGACTCTTTCTCCCCCTATGGTAGCCGTTTTCGCAACCCCGCGATATCTACAGTCTACTTTCCACTACCAAAGTTCGACACGATTACAGCAAAGCAAAGCACAAGGTGTGTTTCAACAAAATATATTCAGATTGGATATCTCAATTAACAAAAGTATTGGCAACAGATTGACCGGTTTAGTAGTCCTGGGCGGAAGCCTCCTCGAGCTGGCGGCGGGCGTGGTACTTGGCCTTCTCGCGGTCGACGAAGTCCAAGCCCTTGGTCTCGACCTCACGGTCGATGAAGGCACCGGCGAGACCGGCAAGGATCTCCTTGGCCTCAGCGTGGCTCTGGGGCTTGCCTGTAAACAGAGGATTAATCAGTATCGTTGTGATTGGTGAGACGGGTGGGGTGGACTAGGACATGGGAAGGCGTACCGTTGCGCTCCTGGTACTCCTCGAAGGACTTCATGGCCTCGTAGGAAGCGGCACCGGCGATGAGCTCGTGGCTGAACTTGGCCTTGTGCTCCTCAGAGCCGTCGAAGCCACCGTAGTTGGTGAGCTCCTCGTGAGCCTGCTGCTGATCGCTGCCGAAGTCTATAATGAAGAGGAAGGAATTAGTGTCTGACGGTTGAGTGGAAGCAGAGACTGTCAAGACAACGTACCGAACCAACCCATGATGATAGTTTGTGTGGAAAATGTGGTAGAGAAGTAGAGGAAGTTGTTGATGGATGAGAAAGAGAAAGGAGCATGGAGGGGGGTGGGAGAGGGGTAGATATATGTTTTCTGACGGCGCTTCGGGTCGCCCCCCTCTCCTTCAGAGGGGAAGGAGGAGGGGAGGGGGTCAACGATGAGGCGGTGATATCATGGAGGGGCGCAGATCGAATTACCTTCAGTTTCAGCAGCAGCAACTCAGCTGCTATTCTGGGCGCCACTGGAGACCAACGAAAGTGGCTGAACGGTCAGAGAGTCCACCACGCCCGAAATCATTGGGAATTGGCAAGGCAAGCTAAGACAAGACAAGCTCCGTTTGTTCCTTGGCAGCTTTCATTGGGTCTTGGATGCAATCCGTGGCTGAGGTCGGTGGGGCTCGAGCCCGCACTCGCAGCAACAATGCATGACTAAGCCGGTAATCCTCAATACGAGGGTATCCATCAATAGCCAGTCACAGGCTCCGGCTCGGCCCCTCCATGCGCTGCCAGTCCATGCTCCCTCAACAGCCCCTGAAATGATGCCATTGCAGCCACCGACTCAGGCTGCACCGCCACACTCTCGCTTCGGTGAGCCCATTCTTACAGAGACAATCGTTTGTTGCCCCTGTCGTCATCGGAGTCAAAAGATCGACTATGAGCTCGCGATCATCGACATCACTGTGTGCTTCTTATGCCAGATGCGAGCAAATTCTCCGAATTGACTCGCAAGGAGGGGGATCGGCACACGCCAGATGACCCAATTTCCCGACGAGGGTTACCCCTCCCACAATGGGGCCAGCGAAGCGGTGTGGAAGGCATGGAAGACTCGCTGCGAAGGGGTCGGTGGCTTGGCAGATTTTGGTCCAGAACCTAGACTCCTGAGTCCTGACACTCCATAACACGGCACAGCTTGGCCTTTGCTGTCTACGGAGCGTACGGAGTCCTATACACAGGGAGTGCTTCTTATCCCTCCCTTTGTGATAGAGATAGCGGTGTATCGGCCCATCAGCCCATTTCCGACGATCACCCCTCAATCCTCGACGAGTCGACGGAGACCTCTCAAACGCGGCATCCAACCTCAACGTGGCCACTTTGAAGCGGTCAAGCCCCAAAAATGGATCCTCCCGATTTATCGACCGACTAACGCATCGACTATCGAGCGACAGAGGGTCCGACTGCCCCGCTGGGGCTGCCTGCCCCTCACTAGCCGTCACCAGGGCGACCGGTCGGAAATCGCTCACCAGAGCGAGGAGGGGTAGAGCTGTGCCACTGTCGGGGCTGAAGCTACCTACGCTGCGACGGAGTACAGTACTGCGTGTCGTCTATCCGTAACTGCTTCAGAACATTAGAAGTATTAACCTCGCATATCGCATGCGGTCCACCGCAGTGGGTCAGCGTAGCCTGACACTTCGCAGTGATCGTCCCGTGTGCATGCTGCATTCTTCGGGCGAGAGACGCGCGATGCACCTGCACGGCTGTATGCAAATGCTGAAAAGAACAGGCTCGCGTTATGTCGTAGTAATTTTCAGTTCGGTATGTACAACTCTACTATGATATATTGCGTGATGCTTGGAGGGGTATTGCTCTGGCGGAAGTCCTACAGCGCACTTGAGAAGCCTCGAGGGTAGAATTGCGAGCTTCCGTTTCTGATTTTGTACTGCACGAGGAGTATGGCGGGAGCCACGAGGGACTCTTCTCAAGATCATTGGATGAGTCGGGAGGAGCTGAATATGTTCTCCATTTTCGGACTGCGTGCCACGCTGCTGGAACTTCGGTAGGAGTTGGTTTTCGGGCAATCTCCTGATGAATTCGGTGGCTCTGGCATTCAGGTCCATTGAATCTGAGATACTTTTTTCTAGTACACTACTTTCTCCTAGCAATTGCACACTCGAGCTATCGCCAAGCAGCGATGTTTTCCGTGCAACTGGGTATGGCCTAATCGCAGTAGGTTCTCATTGAGTAAAGGCAGCTGAGAGGAAAAGACATTGTAGCTGCACCCGATCAAAATCCTTATTGTCATTGTAATCTAGTCTTCAAGTCTTCTATCAAACCAACGCGCATTCGAGCATTATCACCTCGGTTCAGGTAGCGAGAGGAATATATTCCGTAGTCTCCGTCAAGTGCGGAGTACGTAGAAACGATGTAGCAATCACCTCACCACCGATCCCGGTAGTATTCCTTCACAAGAGGTGTAGTAGGCGTAGATGATCGTATTTTCCCGGTCCGCGGTCTCGAATTCAAATATAGAGTTGAGCGCGAGCTGCGCCTACCATGATAAGATGGTGACAGTGGCGCTGAGGCGTCACTAGTGCATTATAATCATATAGTTTGCAGGTACAATGGATTGTACAACAAGTTGTCTGGGTGGCGCAATTGGTTAGCGCGTACGACTGTTAATCGTGAGGTTGAGAGTTCGATCCTCTCCCTGGACGCTTCTTTTTGCCAGTTTGGTGTCATTCATCATTTTCGCAGGTATCGAAACAGAATCCCGTCTTTTCTCCTTATTCCCCTTTCTTTTTGAACTCCTTCTTGGGTGACGTTGTAATTCCTATTCCTTTTGGGGAGTTTCCTTTCGACCTATGGGTCCTGATCGGAAAGAAATTTCATGACGAAGGAGGCTTTGGCGCCCGGCTGCCTGACACTTTGTCACCTACAATATCTGCATATTAGAATTCACAGTCAAGAAAAAATTTATCATTATCAGGCTCAAGATCCCGGGAATGATTTATCTAGTCTCAAGCATGAATCTTGTAAAGCTATTTCATAGAGGTGGGCGGAGAGCTCCTATAGTCGGCTTCCCGGCCGCCGCCAGCTACGAGTCGAATACCACTTTTACCACTTATGGGCAGTGAGATTGAAACCCTACAAGCTTACTGACCCAGACTGAGCGTTTCAAAAAATCTAAAAATTTGCATTTCTTTCTCTCTTTTACCCTTTCTTGTGCGACAGCATTGTCTAGAATCTTCGTGGGATCATTGCTCGAGTTGCATTCGGTCCAAGGCTGTAGACTGATCCCAAGAGGTACCACATAGGGCTTGAAGAGGACCGGGTTGCCTGCGGGCATGGATGATAGCCACAATGTTGGGGCGGCATTGGACTGCAAATTCCATTTCTGAATGCAGACACAGAGCTCCGGAGGGATGCGGCGCATGGAGATCCCAGCGAACCTGAGATCCAGAGGCGGACCAAGTGGCACACTTTGGCCAGTCGGGTAGGGCATTCACGTTCAGATATCCGGAACTTGCTTGGTAGCTAAACATATATGGGGACCGTGTGCGATTGTTGTCCCAAGCTTGCCCATCTTCAAGTTCCATCGTATTCATGCGCATCTCCTGAAAGCGAAAGCGAAAGCAGTTCCTCCGGCAGCACTGGACAGGGATAAGCCTCCGACGACCACCGCAGCCAGTCCCCCTCCGAATCAAGCCTCCAGCTGCCCAGATCTCGGTACCGGCTCTCGAACTCCGCGGAGAAGGATACCGTCCCAGTCAGGACGTTCCTTTTGTACACATCGCGGAGCTCAAATGGCCACTCGAAGCGGATCCGGGCGCCAAACGACGCGGCGCAGTTCTCGTCCGCGTACTCCATGCCTTTCACGATCCAGGTATCTCGAAACTGCGGCCTATGGGAATCAGACGTAGACTCAAGCGTCAGCGCCAAAAGTGCGTTACTTACCACGGGAAGAAGTCCAGGAACGGCTGATGCGGGACACTCGTTTGCACGGGGCTGCAGGACTCTCAGTAAACTAGGCTTGCAAGCTCCCTCTTCAGACAAGAGGTGTACCTACGTGGCGAACATATACTCCGGGAGCGAGGAAGCTTCCTGGGCAACGCCCATCCTTTGCTTGAGGCGCGTAAGTAGGTACCTGCGTACGACGGGAGGCTGGAACTAACCAACAGCATGGACCTCATGATCCGCAGCAGCGCAATCCGCGTCACGGGATCGGTCCGGTAGAACAGGCCCTCGTCGATCGCCTGCAGGAGACTCCAGACCACATCGGCCTCAGTTCGCGCCGTGGCGACCTTCCAGCCGTCGACGACGGCGCGAATGCAGAAATCGTCATCGCGTGTTGGTCCTGAACTCGAAATCGGGTTCTCCGAGAGAGCAGGCGAACAGCACTGCACCAGCGTCACGGCGCTCCCCAGCACCGCGAGATAGTTCCGCTCGCGGTCGGAGCAGATCAGGTCCAGTCCGAAAAAGCCGGTGGCGGCGGGGAGGATGTTGCATGCCCTGGTGGGAAGGGGTTCTTCAACTGTAGGTTGAGGTGGGGCGGTCGGGGGCCCGGCTGGATCCGAAGCAGTAGAGAATGAAGCAGAAAGTGGATTCGCGGCGTCTTGGGCGAGACGGGCGATCTTGCGCAGGGTTTCCTGGAGGTGGTTGATCTTCTCCTGCTGCTGGGCGAGTTGGTGGCCGAGGGTGTCTTGCCCTTGCCCGCTTGGGCCGGACAGATCTTGCAGGGTCTTTTCCAGGTAGGTGATGTAGGCCTTGGTTCGAGCGCGATTGTGGCGCTGGGCCTCGCGGTCTGCTGCTCGCTTTCGCTCTTTTGCGGCGGTGCTCATCTTGTAATGGGCTATAGTGGGCTTGGATGAATCGGGTGGAGAATGGATTGAGGGGTTCCAGGGAGGAGGGACCTTTGTCGTTACTATCGACTAGTCTTTGGGGGTTGAGGGTTGAGGCATCATTCAGCGAGTTGCGATCATCCAAGTAAGTTGTTACTTCTACCTGCAGCTTGAGCCGCTGTATCTGATACAAATCGAAGCAGCGGCATGGGAAGAATCTCGAGGAGGATGTCGGATTCTGGGTTGGCCAAGGTCTTGGCCGTGGCATCCTGGGATCACTTACTGCATAACACATCACGTGTGGGGCTATACACATCTTATGCAGCATTCTGTGCATAAATTCCATTATGCAAGTTAGTGATCTAGGCTGCATAGAATGATACAAATAGGCCGCTAATGCCTTGTATGACTATAGCTGAGCCTAGAAAGTGAGACCTGATGCAGTAGAGAAAGACATGTGATTTAGGATATGTACAGTGTGGCAATGGTCATAGGAGACTAGTCGGATCGAAACTGAAGCAACTGCAAATCCGAGCTACACTATACAGATGTGCAGTCAGTCTGCACATCAAATACAACCAGTGATTCACTCTCAAGCTTATTTCTTGAGAAACTTCGGAATCTCCCGTGCAGGCGGAGGATTCTTGATGAATGCCTCGACTTCAGTGCGGAAGGTAGTCTCCCATTCCTCGCCATGCAACGGAGTCCAACCCAGTTTACGGCCCAGCACAGCCTTGGTTCGGGCACTAAATTGACAGAAACCATGAGTTAGCACCTGTTATGCCTGCTCATTGATTTCAGAAGGGAGGGAAACATACTTCGCAGCAAAAGACAGCTCTGCCCGCGAGACACTGCCCAGAGCCAACTTTTCCCCCGCCTGATCCAGGGTAATCTCCTTGACGTCCGCCGTCGGCAACACCCCCAGCTCATGAGCTGCTCTCGCCAACCGTTCCGAGAACTCGCGGTGTGTATGCTCGCCCGTCTCGCAGAAGTAGATTCCCCTGCGCCCGGACGGGATCTCAATCCCCGTGCAAATCTTCTGCAGCAAGGTCACATGCAAACCCGCCACGTCTTGGACGTGGACATGGCTCCAGATGGTATTTCCCTGCTCCACGACGCTGACAGCGCCCGAGCTGACGGCGTCAGCGATCATGGCGGGCAGCTGGATGGAGTAGCGGTTGAACGGCCCGGTGCCCTGGCCGTAGATGGTCGGCGCCATGACAATGTAGGTGGTCACGCCGACTGCCTCGCCGGTCTCGACGACGGTGATGTCGGTGGTGCGTTGGTGGTATGCCTCGCGGGACTCGCGGTACTTCTCAAAGGAGTAGATGTCTTCCTCGTCGGAGAAGCGGTGGGTGTCGGTGTAGCCGTCCGTGTGGGGTCGGTCGCTCAGGTTGGAGGTGCCTGAGATCTGGACGTAGTGGGCTGGACGGTTGGTGTCGGTCTTTCGGGTGCCTTGGCCCGTGATTAGGGCTTTGGCAGAGGGGGTATGCCAGCCTGCGCCGGCGTGGATGATGACTGTGAGCGGAGGTGTGGGCTTAGTTCAACGTCAACGGTCACGGAGTATGTCAAAATGGGTAAGCTCACCATCAAAGTCCTGGGCAATTCTCTCCAGTACATCTGTCTCATCGAAGCTGGAGAACATCACCGGCTTGATGCCCAGCTTCTGGACCGTGCTGGCTTGGGACTCGCTTCGCACAAGTGCGGCAATTTCCAGCTGTTTGGTCCATTGCTCTTGAGTTTGAAGGATGGAGGAGAGAATTGTCCCGCCACTGTGGCCGTTGAGATTCAGATACTTTCTTAATTGTCGCGCAGGATATGACCTACATATAACCAGAGACTCCGGTGATGAGCAATGAGCGAGACGTCATGGTGGTGTAGTGTGTGAGAGTATTCGAGAAAGAGCGGACGTGCTTAGATTCTGGAGGATTCTGAGATTACGTAGGGATCAGCGCCATCTTTTAAGTCGATGGTAAGTCGAACTTCTAGCACACAGATGCTGACCCGGATCTGGCAAAACGAAGATGTGGGTCTGCGACGTCGAAACTGCGACTCGCAAGTGGGGGGGCCGCTCACCCGAACCCTACTTCCTCCCCGGAAATCTGGAACTACCCATGGATGCAGTGCTTGAGAGACCGGCACCTGCACTGTCCGAACCACAAGGGCATAATCAGTGCATATTTCATAAGGCAACTTTATCGGCAAGTATCGCAGCTGAGCCACAGCTTCATAGAATTGAGATTCTAGAACAAGCTATCATAACAATCAGTTGAGGAAGGGTTGTGGAATATGACGTATACCCACGCTAATAGCGTTGTGCAGTGCATCAAACCGAAACAATCACAGCCTTTATGCTTGTGTATGCTCAGATTTCACAAATGGACCAGGGCTGACGATAGAGACATATGCCAGAACAGGCCATGCACTGTACATCTGTCAAATCAACGAGTTGGGCACCATCTCACCTCAGATCCAGAGCATTCTCATGCAGATCATCACAAGAATTGCCGTGTGCCGACATAGGTCGATCCATAAGCCAGGGCATGACCTCGAACTCCATCGCAGAAGATAAATAGCTGCACCGATCCTCGCCCACCAAATCCCTCTCCAACCGAGCAACAGTACCTCAAAACATCCCCGCAAAGTTTTGACAACATGGTCTCATCAACCGGCTACCTCCTCACCCTCCCTCTCCTCCTGGGACCGGTGCTGTCAACCCAAGTCTGCCCGCCCCTCCCAGGCATCCAATCCTTCCCAATCACCGCGCAAGCCGGCCCAGCTAACGGCCGCTTCACCTCGTGCGATAGCGGCTTCGACAGCCCCAAAGTCCAAGCCGTGAATGCCACCACCTACGACTGGTGGTACTTCGACGCGATCGGCAGCGACGGGGTCTCCTCGCTGGCAGTTGTCTTCTTCCTCGAGGCGAACCAGTCTGGCTTCAGCGTGACGGAGAACTTCACCAACGTGGACTTCGTGCAGATCTCCGGCTCCTTCGCCAACGGGACCACCTTCGCCGACTTCCTGTTCGCCGAGGACGCGGCTCTCGTGGCCACCATGGGCGACGGGTCGAGCGGGCGCTGGCCCGGCACGGGGGCGTCCTGGGCCGGCAGCCCGGATCTGTCCGATTACCTCGTCACGCTGGAGGCGAGTCACCTGGGCTTCGAGGGAACCTTCTCGATGCACTCGGTCAGTAGTTCCTAACCTAGCGTGCCCGCTCAATAATTACGCACCGTTCCTGGAATACAAGCCAACGAACCCTGATGATGAATGCAGGTCGCGCCCCCGCACTACCCCTGCAGCCCGAAGCGCGCCAACCAGCCCTTGGAGGTTCTCCCGGGAGTCGGCTGGGCCAACGCCGTCCCCGACGCCGACGTGACGGTCAAGATGACGGTGCAAGGCTCGCCGTTGAGCTTTACTGGGACTGGATACCACGATAAGGTACGTCCCCTCACCCGCCCTTTGCCTAATCGCCCCACCCCTCTGGAAAACTCCACTAAATACACCACGATAGAACTGGGGTGTCAAACCCTTCACCACAGCCGTAGGAAGCTGGTACTGGGGCCACGCGCGCATGGGCCCGTACTCACTGGTCTGGCTGGACGCGCTGGACCCCAACCGGACCGAGTACGCGAGCGGCTACGTGGCGTACCAGGGTCAGATCCTGCACGCCGCGTGCGGCGCGATGAAGGTGCGTCCGACGGGCGCGAATGTGAGCTTCCCGCCCCAAGGGGACGATGCCCTGCCCCAGGGGTTCCGGATCGAGGTCGATCTCGGGGAGGAGCGCGGCGGCGTACTCGAGGCCGAGCTCGCGGCGAACCTGGCGACGTTGGCCAAGCCGGGGTATGGACGGTGGATTGGGACGGTGAATGGGTCGGTAGGTGGGGTGGACTTTGAGGGGGTTTCGGGGTACGAGATGTTTAATTTCTTCTAGGGGGCTTGAGAGGTGGCTGGTGTGGAAGGGGTGTGTTCCGGACTACGTGGTGTGCGATATTGAGTGGTAGCGGGGAGGTTGAAGTTTGAGGGGTTGAATAGTATGACATGGCGAAGATGAGCGGAGGCTGGGAATGGTTTGTTGTAGTGTACATTAACTTATCCGGAAACATAGGACGAGACTGTAGTTTTAAATCTCAAAAAGTAAGAGGATCTAGAAAAACGAAGAAGCCGCTATTGTCGTGGGACAATAGCTCTGTAGAGCAACCGGTTTGAAGTGGATGTGTAGCACAGGTCTATGCAGAAATGTAATCCATGCTGATTATTGCAACTGGCTCCAGTGAATCCCAGATACTAGCTTACAGACCGATGGACATCTGCTATATGTTGACGCTGAAAAGCTTATCAAGTTCTAGTATGCTATGTTCTGAGAACAAGGTAGATACAGGCGGTCTATTCGAGTATCAAAGTCGAGAAACTCATTTCTTTGGCTAGGTGAACAATATCTCCAGCTTCTGTTGAGCGAGCAGTGAGCCTTGAGGTCACTGCCGCCCGACTCTCTCAGTGTGTTCTTGTAAATCCTCATTGATACATGAGAAGAAATGAGGTAGATTCAAAGGCCTGCACTTGACGCATCATACTTGGGCGCAATTTAGCATCCAAGTCCGAAAGAAACCGAGCTCATTTCCACACCGTGCTACGTTGCGAGTTGAAGAACACGCGAGAGGTGGGGATAAGCGGGATCTCAAAGGGCAGCGCATCCTGGCAGAGATTATGGCCCAGCATATAGAATCCTGCCAGCGCGGAGACCATGCCGAACGCCCCCGCAATGGTGGTGAATGTGTCTCCGAGGGCAGAATGACCATCCGCCATCATGAAGTTCGCCGTGCAGTTGAAGATGTAACTCAGCTCCAAAGCACCATAGATCGTGATATTGACGACGTTCCTATTGTCAGCATCAGTAACGGGAATGATTCCCGTGCTTTTGCTGTATACAGAAGATTGAAAGGACCCGACTCACGTGGGCAAGGACGCGACGAAGAAAAAGAAATTCAGGATTGACCATACTATCTTCGCAGTTAGCGACACCATATTCAATCAATCGATCCTGGGTCTCTCAGCCCATACCGGAGACGCAAACATACCAGCCAGATACAGTCCGAACGCGTTATAATACTCGGCAGTCTTGCCTCCATACGAGTCGACGATACCCAATGGTGGCATAAGCAGCACTCCGTATCCGCCATAATAGAATGCTTACTATGATTCAGCGATCTTCTATGTCGTATTGTGCGAAGCACTTACCGAAAGCACCAAGGACTGTGTAGGCAAAGGTGTTCCCCTTGACCATCTCCCACTGGGCGGAGATTAGAAGTCCGATGCCGGCTAGAAAGCAGAGGTTCGCGATGAACACGGTCTGGTTGGACACGGAGCGAAACCCCATCATAGAGAATGACAGGGTCATGAGGGTTGTTGCAAAGGCACCGAATCCCAGTGGACCCTGCAGCTCAACGTTATTATGAGATCATTATGTAGGCAACGTTGAAAGCTCACTGGGTTTGCTAGGTGCGGCGAACGCGAATTTGGCCCGATGCCTGGACCGAGAAGTTGCTTATTCCTTTCTGGAGAATCACTCATATCTGATATTGTCGATGAAAGGTATGTAGCCGAAAGATGACAAGTTTGAGCTGTCGCAGAGAATTCGTCTCATGGAACACAGCGAGGGGTGCAACACAATTTGGATAAAAGTCCCAGCGTGGCGACGACTTCAACACATCCCCAATTGTACAAGTACAACCCTAAAAAGGAAGTTATTTTCCGTGGAGAATAGGCTGCGGACGGGCTCGGAGAGAGCGGGAACACGATCCATGGATAGCACCAGCACTCCACTCCAAAAGACTCCCCGCAAAGGAAGGCAGATGAGTAAGATATGCTAGCCTTGCTCCTCATTTCTCCAGATTTTATGCGCGATATGACGCAGCTTTTCAGCGTGGCCCCACTCCAAAAGACATCCCGATTGGGAAATCTTGTTGCCAACCATCCTGATACTCCTCGCAAGACAACCGCCATCGCTACACGTATAAATACCAGCAGGTAGACCTAGAAGATCACAGAAGTCGTCAACCCAAGCAATCTTGAGACAAACCATCTCTCCATCAAGCCACCCAACTCCAATCTGCAAAATGTGCCACCACGACGAAGTTAAAGCCAACGGCTGGACCAGCACCCCAGCCGACGCCGGCGCGATCTTCAACGACCAGTCCTTCCTCCAGAAGGTCAAACCCCTCTCACTGGACGCGATCAAGTTCCCCGCCGACAACCCCGTCGTCGCAAAGACAACGGAATACGCGAGCGCGGTCCTGCACCCGGAGACCTTCAACCACTCCATGCGGGTCTACTACTACGGTAAGCCCAGTCTCCACCCACCCACCATACATCTCCACTCCAACTCAGCACCCAAAGCTCACGCTGCCCGACGACAGGAATGGTAATCACCCACCAGCAATTCCCCTCGCACGCCGCGACCCTGAACCCCGTGACCTGGGCCCTAACCTGCCTGCTGCACGACCTGGGCACCGCAGCAGAAAATCTCACCGCGACGCGCATGTCCTTCGACATCTACGGCGGCATCAAGGCTCTGACCATCCTCAAGGACTTCGGCGCGACCGCCGATCAGGCCGAGGCCGCCGCTGAGGCCATCATCCGGCACGAGGACATGGGCGTCGACGGCGCGATCACCTTCATCGGGCAGCTGATCCAGTTGGCGACGACCTACGATAATACCGGGTACCATCCCCATGTGTCCGGGTTTGAGGGGTTGGTGCATGCGACGACGCGCGAGCAGATCAACGAGGCGCATCCGCGGCTGAAGTGGTGCCGTTTCTTCGCGGGGGTGATTCGCAAGGAGGAGGCCGTCAAGCCGTGGTGTCATTCGACGCATCTGGTGGGATTTGACAGGGAGATCGAGGCGAATGGGTTGATGGCGCGGTGGGAGTGAGAGCCTCCTATCCGACACAGACGTCTGTCTAGTTTGACGGCATTTGCCGGGGGATGCTGCAGAGGTTGGCTGGGTGCTGTCTGCAAGAGCGAGTTATAGAAAACGTTATGGAAATAGAAAGGTACCATGACCTCTCGGTGAAGGGGGTGGAAGAATGCCGATTTTATCATGTGATAAAGGTCCAGGCAGAATGGTTGTGGATGTAGTCTTGCTTAGGTCTAGGAGCCCTACTGTAGGTACAGTACAGCACGGAAGAGGTTGAGTGACCACCGGCTTGCGTTCTTGTTTGGAAGGCCCAACTGCAGATCATCGGATCCACATATTACTGTCACAGTGTTAGGCCTCATCGCATTGAATCACAGGCTCTCACAGCAGTTTCTGAGTAGCGCAACGGCGCGATGATCTCTATGCATGCATCATCTTCCGACTCAGATGCTGTGGATCATTGGTTCTAATTCGAGGTTGTTATCATAAATCCTGGACGTAATGAACGAACAATGTTCATGCATCAGGCCTTACTTTACTCGATGAGATGAATCACAAGATTATGCAGCAGTTTTATCGCACCGCTGGACAGAACATGACACGCCCTTGAATCCACACCGGAGCGGACACAGGTCAACGTTGATCCATCGACTTCGTATTTTGCCGTTATCTACCGCAAGAGAAGATATTCGACGTAGCAACAACTCTCTATAGTTGCAGGGTGGCTAAAAAGTCTTAACATCCATCTTCTATAGCTAAAGAAGATTATATTGATCACCAAAAACGCGCTCATCAATTGATTAGTCGAGTTGAGACAACTGACTCGTAAAACCAGCCGACATCCGGGCAACACTCGGGCCTCGCGGCCGAAACCGTGTGCGTTGCGCATTACTAATCACGTTCCTCGTGTTTAGACATTATCGATCATCTGTTCAAAGGACATATCAGTCAAAACAATACTGGAAAGCTGTGCACATCACTTGTCTCTTAATTTGCCCCTGAAACACCACCCAACTCAACCCGCAGACCCCGCCTCACCTCCCCAACAAACAAAGGGATTATCTCCGGTTAAATTATCCCCAATATCGATCAGATTGCAACCCAGCCAATCGGCGCCAACCAATACTCCACCCGCGATCTCGATCTCTGTCAGTGCACCAATCACGGCCTCCGGGGAGTAACCCGGCGGGAGAACCGGCGGCGTTGTTGAGATGGGAATGTCAGCAGCCACCCTGACCAGCCTTTGGCCCGGCACCTTCGACGATGCGATTTCTCCCTCGGCTCGATGCCTACCCAATCTATTCCCCCCGGCCTAGTCTCACCTAGCGAATTTAGCTCTGCGTTCCGGCCAAGGTCGCTGACTAGGTCGGGAGTAAGCAACCACTCCCATTGGATACCGCGCAATCGAGCCAGGATCGCGCGGGAGACGGTTCCTGGGAGAATTGCAATCGGCCCAAATGTGACGGGTCTGGTTCCGTGGGCAGATGCAGGGGTGGCCTTGCTTTCGGAGATGTCAGTATTTGCGGTGCGCTTCGGGTGGGCTGTCAATGCACTGCGCCTGCCCCAGTCAGCGGTACAATGTAGATCTGTGAGCTGTCATGCTGTTTGCGGTCCCTACGCTCATCGTCCAGACTGCATGAGCCTTGTTTGAGGGAAGGCGTGGAATCAGGCTTGCAGACTGACTCGTTCAATCCGGGTCCATCAATCCTGACGGCCGGCGTGGCGAACGCAAACAATCCCCGCGCAGAGTCCAGTCGCACGCTAAGGGCGTTGGAGGCAAACCCATACTCCCCACCCCACCTCGTCGACCAGGGTTCATACCACTAATCATCTGCTACGGCCTCAAGTGCTTACTCTCAACCCTGCCATGTAGTCTATCACATGGGCCTAATTGGCAAAAGGCCACGTTCCCCCCTGAAGGGGGCATAGGCATTGTAATCTTGTCCGGTGCACCGAAAAAGAAAAAAAAACCTACATAACGGCGCACCTGCCCCTGCACCGCCGTTGGAAGAAAAGCCCACACTTCGAAACTTTAGCTCTCACAGATCTTCACAATGGGCGACGCAGAGGCACTTCCCGATTATGTTCTTGACCCCAACGCCGTCCTGAAGGACATGGACGCGGCCTGGAGATATGGCGCCCCTCCGGACTATTCCAACACCCGTGCGGTGTATGAGCGGAGTATGTGGCCCGTCTATCCTGCTCCCCAACGGTTACCAAGGCTGGAATACTGACAGCTCGGATTCTCTGCTTGCAGCCAAGAAACAATCCCACGAGCCCGGCAGCCTGCCCAACCTGGTCGAGAACCTCGTCAAGAACTGGGAGATCGAGGCCTCCTTCAAGACCTCGCTGGCGGACTGGCGCACGATCGACCACGAGAAGTACCACGTCACGCTCAACGGCGGCGCCCCGTTGTCCGGCGAGTACATGCTCAAGGTGGGCACCTACAACGCCCTGCTGACCCCGAGCGCGTACTACGACCCCGCCCACAACGACTTCGAGATGAGCCACAAGAGCTTTAAGCGGATGATGCCCACCTTTGCCTGGGAGGTGACCGAGGTGTACAGCGGCCCGCCCACTGTGGTCTTCAAGTGGAGACACTGGGGGGAGATGGCGCGCGACTATGTTGGGTTCAACGAGTGAGTGAGACACCGTGAAGTTCCTTCCGGGTAGCGGAGCTAACACTGGGCGAATCTTAGCAAGGGAGAGAAGGTCCGGATTGAGGCGCATGGCGGCCCGATCGATATTCAGGGCATCATCGTCGCCAAGGTCAACAAGGCCCTCCAGTTGGAGCAGATCAACGTGTGGTTCGACCCGCTCGACATGTTCCGCCAGATCTCCCGCGGTCGCGAGCAGATCAAGGCCGATGATGCGGAGGTACCCTCTGGCTGCCCCTTCACTGGAGGCGCTGCCAACAAGGAGTAGAAGTTTTGATGTTTGATCTCGTGTCGTGTACTGTACTGTTTAGATACCTCGTCTCGTGGCAATATGATGTAATGATTGACTTGATTTACACCGGTTTTTGCGTAGTTCCAGATGCTCTTGATGTTAATGCCGCCTGAGATTATGCGAAGTTACCTTCTTGCTACTCAACGGGGCGACTACGCTCTGCGTCAATTAATTACTCATCCGGCCCCGACAGCGTCTGATCCGAAGCAGGAATCAGGCGCGCACGAAGGTCAGGGGGCGAAGGAAAGACTGTATCAAAAGGCCACATAGGACGACGAATGCGGCGGTGTCCCAGACGGACGAGGTCTTGGTCGACGCCTCCTGGAGTCAACGCCAGCATCCAGTCAGCAGCCATTTCAAACAGCTCTGGCTCCAAGTAACCGATCTTGACAATGACCAGATCGGCCTTCCGAGGAGTCAGCTGCAGATCAGTAAAATCCCGTTCGTGATGGTAGGGCTTGCGGAGCTGCGTCAGGATCGCAAACACCGAGCCCACCTGCAGCACCGCCTCGATCTGGGCATCCTTGTCACCATGCCTGATCGCATGCACGCGCCCGGTCAAGGTGATCGGCCCTGCATGAACGGCATCCACCTCTGCCCCCGCCGTGACCGTCACCGTGGCACCCACCCCTGCATCCACCATGGTCTGCACGGCCTGCGGCCCCGGCACGCTGGCATAGATCACGACCGGTCCATCGGACGCCTTGAACTCCGGTCGCTCCAACAACCGAGTCAGCCCCCAGGTGACATCCCCCGACCCGCCAGCGGTAGGGTTATCACCGGAGTCCGAGATGAAGAACGGCCGCGCCTCGGGCGCAGACGCCAGCGCCACATCGATGCACTCGGCAAATGAGCCAGTGGGCCCGACGAAGTGGAACTCCGCATGTGCATCCCAGAACGCCTCGGCCAGCCGCTGCGCCCCCGTCGCCACCGCACCCTCCTCCCACCCCGTCACGACGACCGCCGCGCGGTTGCGCGGCTCGTCCGCCCACGCGTAACCCACCCAGATCGCCGCGTCGATCACCCCATCCATCGCCTCGACCTCAGGCACAAGCGCGTACAGTCCCTTGGCCGGCTCCACCCGGGTGGAGGTCTGCTCCCCCGGCAGCAAGATGGGCAGGGGGATCCATGCCTTGAGCGGGCGGCGCGGGCGCACGGTCGCACCGGGTGCACAGTCCCGACGAAGCAGATCCACCAAATTCCGACACGCGCGCTCCTTTGTCTCCGTCTCATCCTCGTGCGGCGCCATACGATAACAGGTGATCAGATCGGTTTGATGGACGAGATTGCGCGACACGTTCCCGTGGAGATCCATCGAGGCGGAGACGACGCACTGCGGTCCGACGACCCTGCGGATCCGAGTGAGGAGTTCGAATTCTGCATCGTCCAGTCCCTCCACCACCATGGCACCGTGGATGTCAAACCATAGTCCGTCGATCGGGGTTGAGGCTGCGATTTGGGTGAGCCGGGAGACGATCTCGGTGGCGAGTTGTTCGAAGTCGGCGCGGACGACGATTCCCCCGGGCAGTGCGTGGCCGATTAATGCGCCATGCCAGGAGGCGGCGGTGCCGAGGGGAGTGTCGGGGCGCAGGAAGGGGTATTCGTCGAGGATCTCGTGGCTGCGGCGTGGGTGGAAGGCGGGCGCGTGCGTGCGTGCGGGGGTGAAGGCGGAGGTTTCGCAGGCCAAGCCGGCGATGGCGATGACGGGGCGGGAGGCCATGAGGCGAGGATGGGAGTAAGGGTCGGTTGGACTTATAAAGAGTGACACGATGAGGATTAGGTGGTGCAAGTGAAAGAAAGAGTGTGAGTGTAGTGAGTGTAGTGAGTGTGGATGGTGGATGAAGGGATGAAGGATGAGGGGAAGCAGTTGGAGAAAGAGGGGTCAGTCACATGTCCGTCACATGATAGCCATCTATACAGTAAGGAATACCCGATGTAAACAACACGCTTCCATTTGCTACAACTGTAATACGGACAACAACTTGGCAAAAGTAAGTTATCTTGAATTTGACGCGAAGGTCCTAGGCTCTTTTAGCTTTTTGAGCAACCAACTCGATCGGTCTCCAAGCGAACCCATGGTCAACATCCCGCTGGTCAAACAGCTCCCTCGCAATTGATTCCAGATCGGTTGACTTTTCCTTGCTGTCCCCATATCTCGACCGCATGACGCTCATTACGACGATAAGATAGTTTGCATAATACAGCCCGCGCACGGTTCTGTCCCACAGGCCAAGTTTATCTTGCAGGACGTCGAAGCCCTTGTCCCTGAAGATGTCAGGCAGCCGGCCTACCCAGCTGAGATTCTACGTTAACTTGAAACCGAGGAAAAGGTTTGTGTTGAGAGCACAGAGCACATACCTCGGATCGATTCTCTCCCTCTCCAGCTGTCTGCTATAGAGGCTTTCTAAGCGCTGCATGGGGCTGGATGTCACCAAGCTGGTATCCCGTCCGATCTTCTCCCACTGGATGTATCCGCCGGGCTCTTGCATCTCCATCAGCTTGAATGTTGTGCATTATCTTGCGTAAGAACATCAACTCACTCAGCATAGCCGTAGCAACCTCAACCAACTTATCCGGGCAGTTGTCTCTAATCACACAGATCCACAGCCGCAGATGCACGACGTCGAACGCACCCCGATACTCCCCCGGTAGATCGGATAGTGCGTCCAACTTGCCCAGTTTCACATTCGTCGGAAGTGTAGCTGAGGGCGGGTAGGAGAGGTCGGAAATATCATAGCCACAGATCTCAGCCGTGTCCAGCTCGTGACTGAGGTCTATACACCAGATGCTAGCAGATCAACACGGTTAGATACATCTCGAAAGACTCAGAGGGGTCAGAGGATCAACATGCCCTGTTCCGGTCCCAAGGTCGGCAATGCGCATCCCCGATCGCCGCGGGATCAGAGGACTTAAGATGTGTCCTGTCTGCAGTCTCCACAGGAGCTGTTGCTCATTTAGCCTGGCAGACCGTCATTAGCGGAGCGAGTTTCGCAGCGAGAATATCCGAGTCAAAAATCACCTGACTGCTTCTGGGATATCGCGACCGAGGATATACTCGTCCGTGAAGGTATCAGCGCCCATACTAGTAAAGGAAAGTCAGTAAGGGAAGATAGAATCATCTCTGGGGCCTCAAAAGCAACAATACTCCAGATCAAGAAGACTTTATAGCCACAGACCGAAGAGCGTATCTTGGCAACGTAGCCGGTTTGGACTTGATTCTTCCTTGTTTTGGTTCCGAACCACCCGGCCATGTGAATATGATTTGACCCAAAACAGGAATTTGGCCTTATGCTGGCCTGATAAGTCATCCATAGTGGAGCAAGAGGGTTCCATGACCTGTTTTGAGCAGAGATAACTATGGTAGTTCAAATAGGAAAATCTGGCTAGTTTGTACCTACTCTGATAAATGGAGCATAACTGTCAATGATGGTAGGACAATTGATCCTTTCTTACGAGAGTGCTTGTTCTGATATCTGTCACAGCTAATTCTGTTACATTTCCATGAAGGACTGAGTATTTCCTAAATACAGTAGACGTATTCCAGGACATCTGAAACAATACTCCCTAGACTTGAAACTAAATTCGTTCTATACATCATTGTCCTCCAATGCAAGATAAAACACCACTCATGCTCCCTCCGACCTCACCGACGAACCCCCTCCCCGAACCCCTCCCCACACCCATCCACAACCACATTCCACTCAAAAACACCAGCTTGCTCCCCCCTACCATCCCCATCACTGACAAACCGACACCGCCGAAACGTCCGCCAAAGCGTGACCAAGAAATCCTCCTCCCGCAACTCGATATACGCCGCCCCCAGCAGCGGCCTCACCGCCCGGGTCGCCTCCTCAGCCCGGTAGAACGGGATGCCGGGGAACAGATGGTGAATGACGTGGTGGTCGATGATGTGATGGAAGAAATGCCGCCCGATGAACCCGAAGCTGCGATCGACGGTGCCCAGCGCGCCCCGCGTGAAGGACCAGGTCTCGGGGGAATAGTGCGCGATCTGCGGGTGGGTGTGGTGGAGGTAGGTTATTGCCACTGCAGCTTACTGTTAGCATAGTGTTTCTTGGGAAAGGACGGACGGGCTGACCTATCCAGTGGTGGATCCAGAAATAGGGTAAAATGTACAGGAGGATCACTTGCGAGGGGCCAAGAATGGAGCCTAGGTGCACCAGACCGAGGATGGTGAGGGCCAGACCGAGGTCGGAGAGTAGCACGGATGGTCGTTGCTTGGGATGGAAAAGCAGGCTGCTGGGGGACAGATGCGAGAGGGGCAGGGGAGTGCCAGTCTGTGTATTCGAACGGGGAATCGATGCTTTCGCCCCGGTGGCGTAAAAAAGAAGGTAGGCCTGCCACCCCGCAGCTGGTGGGCTGCAAATCTCAGCAGCGTGCTGAGGGGGGTGTCTTCGACGAGATCGTCCAGGTCGTCCATCCACCTGCGCCGCTTGGCCGCATAATCTGCTCTAGTCGGTGGAACGAACGCAGTGTCTTTCTCCATGTGCCCCGAGTACCGGTGGTGGCGCGCATGCGTGATCTTCCAGGAGAAGTAGGGCACCAGCAAGGTGGAATGTAGGATCCAGCCGATGGTGTCGTTCAGCAGCGGATACAAGAAAGGCGCCGTGGCCGCATTCGTGGGCGAGGATCCATAGGCCGGTGCCCACGAACCCCTGCAGAAGGCCGTAGATGCACCATGCCAAGAACCGCAGGGAGCCACTTTCCAGCAGCGGGATGTAAGTTGTAGCGTAGACCAGAGCTGCGGCATAGAGGATATCGCGCGCAAGGTAGCTCAGGGAGGTCCAAAGGGACGGAGCGAAACATGAGTCAGGAATCGCTTCCTTCAAGTGTTTCAAGCTCGGTAGATCTGCAGTCATGGTCTGCGTTGCGGTCTGCCTCCTCCACTGTCTGCTCTAACAAGCGACACTCACAGGTTACAAACAACTCACGAATTCCCGGCGACTTTATTGAATTAACTACAAGCTAGCTGTGGCAAACTTATAAGTCGAAGACGGTTCACAGTCATGTTTGGCAGAAACTCTCATGTGAAGATGATATGCTTTCCACGGTCACACTTCAATATAGGTATGCTCAATCATCATAGCTTCGGAAGACCCTGCATGGCCTATAGATGGGACATTGGCCGGGGAATGCGAAGGACGGAGCCACGCCTAGATAAGCCCTTGATGCCCAAGACATGCTGCACCTGTGCCACCTACTTGGAATCTGGTCCTACCCGTTTCGATAACCAGTTCCTGGCGGCTCTGTACTTGCAATGGAGTGTGCCATGCTGTCTACACTCTCCTGCTACATGACGAATCCTGTGATTTCAAGGCCAGTCAGTCGCGCGACATACCCGACGACGAGTCAAGGCCAACATGCCTGACTGATAAAGGCAACCGCATGAGGAGAGAGCACACATCCATGTGGGCATGTAAAATGGAGTGAGGTCATAGCTGCATAGGATTCTCAGTTGGGTATGTGATAGTCTGCAAGACCTGTGGCGTCAAGAATGTGGCTTTACTCACACAAGAATGACTCAGCCGATGGACATGCATAATTATAGTGCAGCGAATAATGGCGAAGAGGCATGGCTCAGTCCTGCATGATCGACGCAAGGGATGTATGAAGATCCTTCCTGCACGTCTTGACTGCATACGAGTCATGCGCTACAGAATAGGCACCATAAGCAATTATTACGTCATTGCGTCAGCATACAAAGGTGCCCGAAATCAGAATGCTCAGCTATCGCTGCATTTTCAACTAGCCAGTGTTGGTCAAGATTCGAGGTGCAGTTCTCACGGGAGAAGCTCTACGTGACCATGAACATATTAGATCGAGGCAGGCTGTGGCGAGCTTAGTGCCTTCAGGAAACACTACTGAATTACCGGCACTACATAAACGTCATGCATATCTCTTAGGAACCATAGAATGATGCAACAAAACACTGACACACAAATGTGGCTGATAAGCTACAGACCACCTTCAATCCCACACAACATAAAAAGACAAGACAGACTACACCAGCATTGCCTTACCACCTTGCCCCAGATCGTTCGCATGGAAACCCAATCCATCAACCAGCCCTACCAAAATGCTATCCATCCCCAACCCCCTACCTCTTCACCTCAAACTCCCCGACGACCCCGAGACCGTCGCCCTCCTCAACCGCGTCGTAGTCTACACCGCCGTGATCCTGTATCACACCATCTGGCACGCGCCGACCTACCACATCAAATTCGCCAAGAACACCACCTCCCTCACCTTGCACATCGCCACCGGCCTCCTCGAGTACTTCCGCTACTGGCTCGCCCAGGCGCAGACTGCACACCCGCAGCCCATCCTTCCCGATGAGCTGGACGTGCTGAGCAGCGTGATCTGGTCGGGGACGAGCTTCGTGCTGCTGCGCACGCTCCGCCGCGGCGATCCCCGCACGACCCGCCCGCCCTACCAGGCCGCCGCGTGCCTGCGGCCCCTTGCCACGGTAGCGGCCTATGCGTTCCGCCTCCCGAGTCTCCATACCCTCAGCGTGTACGCATTAGAAGGGTTCGTCTGGACGCGGCTGGCGATTTTCTACTTCTCCCGCACGCCGTACCTGCGCGGCGTGGTCAAGGATAGCACGGTGTATGCGATCTCGGTGCCGTTGGCGGCGGTGTTCAGTGTGCATCAGAGCCAGGTGCCGGGGGCGTCGTTGGGGTTTGTGCTGGCCATGGCGTATATCAAGCAGTTGAATGAGTGGGTGACGCTGCGGTCGAGGTGTTTGAGGGAGTAAGTTTGCTCATCTTGCTTTGGTAATGCTTGAGTGTGATTCTGACATGGGATCTAGTCCGCAGACGAAGGATGATGTGTCGGTTTGGGAAAGGTATTTGGTGGTCGGGCTGCGGACATTAGGGTTCGTGGAGTTGGATGAATTGCGCGCGGTTTCAGAAGAACAGGCCTTGGAGAAGAAGCTGAATGACCAGTATGTTTCTGAGACGCAGAGCTGAGGGGGTCTAAGAAGCGTCGTGGTGTTCTCAGGGTTCTTACTTTTTTTTTTTTTTTCTTTTTTCTTTTTTTTGACATTGTATGGCGTAAGCATAGCGTTGTGATTGATTACATATAGGCTGCGACTGCAATTATCGTTAACGTACCAAATTTGTGTACTCAAGGCAGGGAATGCCTTTCGCATAGATGGACCATCACTTACGAGAGCAACATGTGTATCTCCGGCTTTGTGTAGAGGAAAGTGAGGACACGTTCCTCCCACCCAGAATCCGACTTGGTTGGGTCCTCGGGGTCCTTGAAGTGGTTCTCCACGAAGCCGCGGAAGGGCTCGGACAACTCGCGCTCCCGCAACACGACCTGGAGTTGGGGGTTCAGCCGGCGCGGCAGAGTCAAGCGGTGGAAGATGGCGGCGCACGTCTCGGCGAGCCCTACCTCCCGCTTCTGCCGATGCACGCACATCTGGCAGATGATGGTTTCCAGGTAGCGGTGCGGGGTGGGGATCTTGATGGGATAGCGCTCGGGCGCGTGTCGCCGGTGAGGCGACAGGCGCAGATCATCGGACAGCATGTAGTAGTCCGACAGCACGCCCAGTCCCTCCGGGGGCACATTATCTCCCAGGGGCGGGCGGGGCGCGGTCGTGGGGTCGCCGCGGGGCGGCTCGGGGAATAACCAGAGCACATCCGAGTGATTGTAGAAATTCACGACGTATCCCCAGAGGAACGTGCTGCGCCCATAGAAGCCATGCTCGCCCCCTGCTAAGGGAGGCGGGGGCATGTGGTAATGCCAGGCGGGTGCGATGGGAGGGACATCCTCCTTGAAGGTGGGCTTGTAGCCCGTGCGGGCGCCGCAGTAGCCGCGGCACGAAAAATGCCCGGCCTGCTGCAACGCATACCGGGCGTGCTCCATCCATTTGGTGGGGATGGCGAAACCTGTGAATATGCCTAGCTTGCGCTGCAGGCCGTAGAGCTCAAGCACCGACTCCCCGACTAGACAGTAGGGGATGGCACTATTGTCGAGAACGTGGGCCACGTATTTAACCGCGTAATCCTTTAGCACACTGCTCTCCATGACTGCGACTGTTACTCCGGATTCTTCGTAGTAAGGGGGCTGATGATCTGATGGTGATGTCGATGCCTAGATCTGAACACTACGAGCCTTATCTAGACCCGAGCTACTTTGCCGCATGAGGTGCTCTTCTTCAAAATGGGCCTTCTCTTTGAACTGATCAAAGATTGCAGATGAGGTTCCATGGATTGCCACATATTAGAGGACATGAACGAGTTTTGCATACAAGCACTGCGGAGAAATCCGGCATGTACTGTACATTACCCTTCTTCTAACCCAGACTCCCTGCTAGTACCATAGCTCTACAGTAGCGTTGACGAACCCGCCATTAGGGCTAGCGCACCGCAACGGGAGCCCACTTCCCCCCCTCCGAGTGGTCTCACTCCCATGGCGAGGCTAGGGTTTAAAAGCTTAGACACGCCCACCAGTCTGACTTGGTCTGAACAATCTTTGCATTCCCGTAAACCGCGTCTGACGGAGTGACCATGACCGCAACCGAGGATCCCCCAGTCCAGCCCGCCTGGTTCGAAACCGAGGTCACATCCATCAACCCCACCGCGCAACGCTTACTCGAGAGCTACAGCAATCTCAAGCCAGACGAAGTCATCCCCCATGTGCTAGCAGTGGTAAGCTCGGCCCCTCCAGCAGATGACGACAAGCAATCGCACGACTAACCCACCACAGCGCGATGAAGCCTTCACGGTCTGCCAATACCCCTGCATCGGCCAAATGCGCTTCCTGTCCTTCAACCTCGCCACCCTCCCCTTCTATCCCCGGGTGATGGACCACCTCCGCGCGAACCCCGCCGCCGGCTTCCTGGACGTGGGCTGCTGCGTCGGCCAGGAAATCCGCTACCTCGCCAACGAGGGCATCCCCGGCCGCCAGCTCTTCGGTTGCGACCTCGAGCAGATCTTCATTGACCTGGGGTACCGACTCTTCCGCGATGCCGACCGTCTGGAGGCGACGTTCGTCACTGGAGATCTTACCGCGGGTGAGGACGAGGAGTTTGCGCAGGGAAGGCTCGCGCAGACGGTGAATGGGAAGATCGAGGTCGTGCTAACAAATTCTGTACTTCATCTCTGGGACTATGAGACCCAGGTCAAGGTGGCTGCGCGACTGGTCCGGCTGTGTAAGGACCAGCCCGGGGTGATGATTGCCGGGCGGCAGATGGGGACGCGGCTGGCGGGACACTACACGATGCACGGGTTCATGAATGACCAAGTGCATTACCGACACAATGTGGAGTCGATCAAGGGATTCTGGTACGATGTTGGGCAGGTGACTGGGACGGGGTGGCGGGTGGAGGCCGAGTTGTACTGGGCGGAGGAGTGGGAGAAGACGCGGAACGTGTCCTTTACGGATGAGAATGTGCGGATGCTGTGGTTCTGCGCGGTGAGGGAGTGAGCTTGCGGATATAGGTGCATAGAGGTGGTTTTGCATGCAACACAAGTGACTGCTTATTTTTTACTTACACAGCTGTCAGACTCTGGGAGTACCAGGCAACTGTCTCTCTCAATGCACCGGCGATGGCTAAACAGCACCCGCATGTTCGTCGGGCTAGCCACGGATATCTCCGGCAACGGAGCAATGAAAGACTGGCGCTAGCCTCAGTCTTATCTGCCTCTGGCCACTCAAATCCAAACAACAGTACTGAACTAGTTGTTGCATGTGTATTGCCTGACTCACTGATAATCGCGTGACCCAATCTCAGCTGCATCTGCCGCCCTTTCTCCGTCCATCTCTTGCGCGTACCTTCGAGAGATAATACCACCTTTAAGACAATTCCAATCCTCACTCACCCACATTATACCACGACAGTCACTACCGCAACACAGTCCCCAATAAAACCAGAAGAGTAAAAGAACACTCCAATCCAAACACCAATCCAACAGCCAAGACAATGCCAACCCCCGCCCCGACACCCACCACCCCAATCCTCACCTCGACCCCGCGCCTGCACATCTCGCTCCTCTCCCCCACCCCCACGCACAGTACCTTCCTCCACCACCTGTGGACCACCCCAGACTTCACCACCTCCTGCGGGCCCTCCCCCTTCAAAAACCCCCACGACGCCACAGCCTTCCTGACAAACCGCCTGCAAAGCATCTACACCACCTCGAACCACCAGCGCGGCATCTTCCTCCTCTCCCGCCGACCGCATCCCACCGCCCCATTGGACGAAAGCGTCCCCATCGGCACCATCTCCCTGATGCAAGGCACCCCACCGGATGGATACAGGGTCCCGGACATCGGGTTCTGCGTGCTGCCCGAGGAGAGCGGGAGGGGGTATGCGACGGAAGCCGGACGGGCGATGGTCGAGTATGCCTGCACGGAATTGGGGGTGGCCGGGGTGTTTGGGTTCTGCGATGTGAACAACGCCCGGAGTCGGCGGGTGCTGGAGAAGATCGGCTTGGAGGACCGGGGGGAGAGAGCGCTGCGTGCTTTCGGCGGGCGGAGGAGTGCTGTTTATGCTTTGTCCGGGATGGCTGCGGATTTGGGGGTGTACGGGGTTGAGGGTTGAGTTGGATTCTCCTTTGGGGTTGCGGAATTGTGATTTGGTTCTAGGACGCTGGGTATCTGATATGATACCATTCGAGACGAAGAATTAAAAAAAAAAGGTGAATAGCATTGTATGCTAGCTTATGCACAACGGGAGTGGTAGTAACTCCCGCGCTTTAATGCACAACCAGCACCGCGACCCCCCACGCCGGCATCTGTATCGTATAGCTGTCCTTGCTACCCGTCACGTTCTGGATCACGGGTTGGATGGTCGAATTGTGCGGGAGATTGACTCCATCCCGCGGGCCGGATAGCATCTCCACGTGTCCAGCTGTGGTGTTTGGGACCGTCACTCGCACCGTGCGGTGGTCGTTGCCGTAGTTGGCCATCTTGACCATGTACGTCCCGTTGGTCCGCGACGCGACCCAGTACAACGGGCCGAAGCTGGCCGTCGAGTTGACCGGCAGGATGGTCTGCCCCTGGTGGTTGGAGAACATCTTCTGGACCCAGTACGATGTGGACAGGGTGAGGGAGCCGGGGTTCGAGTCGAATCCGATCAGCGTCGGCTGTTCGCAACGGTCAGTGGGAGTCTCAACCCCTACGCACGGGAGAATGGTACGTACCGACCACTGGGTGTAGGGGAAGTTCTGCAGCAAGGGGGCATAGGACGCCATCTTGATGACATCGCTGTTCCGCTCCAGCCCGATCATGTGCACCGCTTCGCTGCAGCTGCATTGCATGAACGTCCAGTAGAACCCGTCGGGAGAGCTGGTATTGCGACAGCCGTACTCGCCGATCATCACCGGGCGCGAGCGGGACTGGTGGTCCCATTCGTGGAACATGGCGACCAGCTGGTCTGGACTGCGGTAGTAGTGGAAGTCGTACATGATTCCCGGGGGTGGATTGGAAGGCAGACACTGCGGGTCGCTGGCGGAGGCGATCAGCGTGAGGTTGGGGTAGCTCTGGTGGATGGCGTCGTAGATCTGCATGAAGCGGCGGGGATACGTTGCGCAGCCCCCAGTGAAGTCGTCTTCGTTCCCAATCTCGATGTACTGGATGGGCCAGGGCTGCACGCGTCCGTTCTTGGCGCGGAGACTTCCGTAGGTGGTATTGGGGGCGCCGAGAAGGTACTACTCGATTAGCTTTGGGATCGATGCGACCAAGGCGACTCACCTCAAGCTCATGGAGAATATCCTGGATGTAGGGTTCAAGCTCCTTGCCGGATAGGATGTCGCCGTAAGACTTGCCGTCCCAGACGGCCAGCACGGGAGCCATGCTCATATCCTCGCACCACCATAGGTACTCATCCAGACCTGGATGACTCGTTAGACACAGTCAGATTAGTCGGGCGCGTCCTACCTAGCGCGTCAGTGTTGGGGTAAAACCAATCACTCTGCCTTCCAGGACGCTCGACTACTGGTCCGATGGTCAAGTTCCATTGCCACCGACTATCGACTTCCAGACCTTCCCTGCCCAACATTAATGCAAATTCACATATAGAGTTGGCTGGGGCTAGAAAAGAAGTCATACAAGTTATTTCCCCCGGGAAAACGCAAGAACGACGGTTTCAAATCCGCGATGACCTTGGCAATGTCGGACCGGAGCCCATTGGACCTTGACTATGTTAGTGTTGGTCATCCTACAGCTACACACAAAGCACACCTCGACTTGTACGTTGGCGGAAACAGCTGGGGGAGTCCGAAATTCAGCGTCCCCCCAGACACCCGAGATGCATTGAACAGCAGCCTCCACTCATTGTTGCCGTCCGGTGCCGCTGTCGCATTGATTATTGTCGTGTGTCGGGTGAAGTTGTTCTGAGTGCTGGCCACCGTGATGTTATGCGACGCGAAGATCGTGCCACTGGATGAGCCGGCCAGCTGGAGAGTGATCGTTCCGGTGTAATCACCCAGCATCCAGAATTCGCACCAATATGTGGTATTGACCACCGGAATGCCTTTGTATCCTGTGTTGGCGAATCCGACCAGGCCCGTGGCGCCGTTCGCTGGTACGGATACCTGCAGGGAAGAGGTGATAGCACCGCTCACCGGGTACAGGTAATCCTGCATGATATCTGCTTGCCCGATAGGCTTGTAGGCAGTTAGACCGGGATTGGCCCCTTGAAAACCGTTGTTCTGTAGTAGTTGTCCGTGGAGTCCTCCGTCGCCTGGTTATCTTAGCATTGTTGCTGCGCAGCGAGGGCGGGAAGTACCGGAATGATCCATTTCCTGGGAGGGCAGCTGAGGTCAGCTCTCACGCGCTGGAGGGTGCGACTGGCATATACCTCGAACATAATCCCATACAGCAACGGACTGGATAGATTTCCTCCAGACGGGATGACCGTCAGGTTCACCGCAGAGGAGTTCCCCGGCGCAGCACTAGTCCTCGCGGCAAGGGGGGTTGGGGGAGTCGTATCATGGGGCAGCCATGTTGCTACTGCAGCTAAGATGGAATATGCGAAGGCCTTCATGTTTCACAGCTTGCACCAGTGATTGACAAGCTAGATGATCAACAGTGGCCGAAGAAATGCTTTTAACCATGTCTTGGTCGCACCAGGAACCGCGGCCGTCCGAATCGACTCCCGTGATGACATCATACACTTCCATATTCTCGATCTTCGGGCAGGGTTCCTGATTTCCGAGATCGATAGCTTCGCACCAGAGAGAATAAACCGAGGGTCACTCCTGTCACACTAGTATATGTCCCCGGATCTCCACCGGATGACAGGTTGAAGGTCACTTGCCCGGTGATTTAGGTTCAAGCAGGCCTGTTTCCAGGTATTAGTCTGTTTTCAGAGCAGCCCTCGTCTCTTGAAATGTGGGGATGAGGCAAGACTGTATAGCATCATGATTGCAAGTGTATTCTATACATTGGGAAGTACTGTGGATAAGATGGTTGCAGTGTTACCTCGGCACCCGAATCTGGTGCCTAAGGCATAGAGACTAGACCTTACTGTTTCGGGAAAGGTTGACTTGTATCGCAACCCAGATTAGTGTCTGATAATCTTCCATGTGTATACGTTTTCTTTAGATAAAGGCTTTAATAGACAATAGGATAGGTAGGTAGATAGAACCTATGCTGCATTGATACTCGCACAAAGTTGACTCTATATCGGTTTCATATCTTTGGTAGACAATAATAAACGCTAATGGCCAGTGCGAAGCTCGAAGCTTAACAAGAATACATCAATACGTGGTGTGGACAGGAATCATTTGTATACCTTGTTACATATAACCTATAGGCACAGCACAATCTAGAACACTACTAGTAAATTATTGCGCAAGATAATAAAGGTGGTCCATGTTGTTGTATAGTACACTATAACTGGATATTCGAGTAAAACGAAAGACAATTGTTGCGAGGCTATATTTGTAGAAGCATACAGTACAAACTTAAGATTATGTTACTGCCTCTATTCTCACACATCCTACACCGCCATGGCAAGAGAGAGAAGAGGAAGGAAAGCAGGAAGAAACAGGAAAAAGGAAGAAAAAAAGAAAGATAGAAAAAGAAGAAGAAAAAAAAAAAGGAAAGACCAAGTTCTCTCTATCTTCACACTTTTAAAGAACAAATATCAGAAGCAGTCGCATCATAAGCTGGCAGACTCCCACATTCCACATAGCCCAATCATAAACATTTCATCTCATCACTCACAACACAAAATCATATCCAAAACCAACACAAACAGGACATTAAACCATCACAGCCACCACAACTGCAACCACCAGCCCGGACAACCACCTATTCCCCGCAACAACCAACCCTCCCGCCGCCCCGTTCGGCAGCGTCACATTCTGACCGGCAAACGGATCCGTCAAGTTGGCGACCTGCTCGCGAGTCACATTCACAGTCCTGGTGGAGGACGTCATCACGTTTCCGACCGTGCGGACATACTGCCACAGCGGCGAACACACCCGCACGGGCGTGTTGTCGGCGATCGGGGGATTGCCGCCCGTGCAGCGGGCCACCGTGCCCGTGAAGCAATAGCTGCTGGCGATCTCGGCGGCGTACGCCGACTGGCCCGGCGCGAGGGGCATGCGGCCGACCCCACTGTAAACCGTCGCCTGGGCGCTGAAATTGCTCGTCTGCAGTTGTTTCTTCGCGACCGTCTTCTGGACCAGGGCCGTCAGGGGGCCCGCCGCGAGGCCGGTCAGGTTCGTCACCGCGTAGTAGGTGCTGTACCCCCCTGTGCCCGTGATCTCGCAGGCGTTGGTGTTGTTGGTAGTGGTGGTGGTAGTGGTGTTGGGGCAGCTGAAGGCTGCGCTGATGCGGAGAGGCGGGTATTCATCCCAGGAGACGGGCTGATGGTCCCAGTTGAAGACGGCGCAGGTGGTTCCGTTGTTGGTGTCGTTGCCTATGGTAATTTCTGTGGTGGGCTGGGCTGCTGCGCCTAGGGCGAGGGTGAGGAGGAGGAAAGCGGCGATGGATTTGAGGGTTGGCATGGTGGATGGAATGGTTTGCTTGGGGAAACACTTGGAAGAAAGATTTGAGAGCGGATGATAAGAAGTCTTTGTGATCTTGGGTGATTTGCATTGGAGAGTAGTGGCTACAAGGGTCTACTTATCAGATACAAATGTTCTATAGTTGTTGCTGTGGTTACTGTTGGATAGTAGTTGATCTTAATATCAGGCAGCGATTTAAAAAGCAGGGGCAGGTATCGCCAAGGAACACCGGCCTTTTAGGGCAAGACATAGCCATCTGTGGGGTTGCTGACATTCGGTGTGTTGATAGTAGATTCTGCGCAGATGAGTAGACGCTGGTACTGCACTTCTTATACAACTTTGAAAAGTAATTGACCCCTTCGTCTAGTCACCCCAATTGAACAGTTGGGGGTGGCATTCAACGGAAGCCCATCATGCATGGTATGTCCCTTGATATCATAACCTGCCACTGGAAGCGATGGCACAAATGTCAAGAATCCCGAACACCCTTTGACTGAAGCGGGTATGAACTCCAACAGGGTCTCGTGTTCAGAGTCTAAGTCGCCGATGGCGGCACCAAGCGCAGGTGGTGTATGCGGGCCATGTACAGCGCGGACCAGTAGCAAGCTCAAGATCGGTCATCATAGGTAGGCTAAGACAGAAATTTGTGGTTACCTACACTATCATACTGGTCAATGGAGCTGTGGGGTCTTCTCCCGTAGGCAACCATATAGTTGATGGTACTATGTACAGTATATTCCTCTCCGAAGCAACTGTCGGGCCGAGGCCGGCGGCTCAAGGCGCCAACCGACACCCCACATCCTCCGGCTACCGGGCCAACTGTACGCTACTTGGCACAGCCTCAGCGTCTAACATCAGATTTTGCCATATCCGATCTTCCTAAGGGTCTTGACTGTTGCGTTCCACTCGCTTCAAGGCTAAATACCCCGCAATGGTGCCTCAGGCATTACGATAGGAGCTTTGCCTCAAACAAGCGTCCTAGTTGTTGGTTCGGCCCCAATCAGCCAGCACACTCATCGCGATTCCTGACTGTGACTGGGCTTTGTTCCTACTGTCTCACCTGCAGGGAAAGAGGATTTAACAGCAGGCAACAGCATTCACTGCTCCGGTGGCGGGCAAACGCTCTTTCACTTGGACAGCTGTACGCTGCATTGGTGCTGGATTTCTGGGATACTGGATTGTTTTTACATTGTCCGTCATCCTGAACGGTTACGATATACTATGCAACTCTTTAGTTGGGTCTGACCCTACGGCCTAGGTATCGTGATCTGTCTCTACTATAGCACCAAGACCCGCTGGGGGACCTTACTCCATTTTCAAAGCTTGCAATTTGCCTGTCGCTGGATCATGGCAGACAACAGAAAGGCGAAAAGTCAATGACGAAGAAAGAAGTAGGATTGCTTGTCCTCCTGGATCATATCCCTAGCAAGTGACAAGGGTCCCGGAGAACATTCACCTTGCACCCTGGCACCCTTCTCGGTGCAAGAGAACATTAGGTCGATATCCAACGCTGAAACAAAAGAAACATCTTTTGCACTCGGGAATGCTAACAGCCATTGAGGCCTATGACAGGTGTCCTCAAGCCTGTCATCTCCGACATGCTTACAGGGAAATCCACCAAGCTCGCTGGCCCATCACACCTCACCTTCTAGTAATGATACCAAGCCTCCAGCCACCACTCCAGGTACCAACATCGCAGACAGAGTTTTAATAAACCCACGGAATCAACCGATACCTCACCCGCGCCTTGATCTCCTCATACGCCTGCCCATACTAAAAACAAGTCAGCCATCTCCCACCCCCACAAAAGCTCAAACACCAGCGAAGGCACACTCACCCGACCGACCAGATACTCATCCAACACCGGAACGCCCCGCACCGCGAAATCCCAGAAGAAGAAACCGAAGGTCGTCGCCGCCCACGGCCAACCGCCCGTCACCATCGCATACCCCGCCCGCCAGACGGTATACCCGCCGTAGTTGATGTTGGTGGCCAGCGAGAACAGACCTCCGCCGTAGGGCTTGCCTTTGTTGGCGGGGTCCTTCTTGAACGCGCGGCGCTGGAACTCGGAGACTGCCTCCGTTAGAATCCCAACGAGGTAGGCGCTGAAGCCCACGGTTACGGTGGGGTTTGCGAGGATGAAGTGCCATAGGGTCCTGCTGGTGGAGGCTGGGGCTTGGGAAGTGCGCGCCCAGATGGCGAGGAGGGTGTTTATCGTGTTGAATGCTGTGTTGAAGAAGGCGATCAGCGCGGCGGAGCCGACGGGGGTTTCCTGCTCCGAGACCAAGAGCATGGTGGCGATCTGCTTGATGCTGCTGCCCACGGAAAGAAGGCTGACGAGGTGGTAGTAGAGGTGCAGACTGCTGCTGGAGGTGGCCCAGACATCGCCGGCCACGACGGGAGAGCCGCCCAGCTTGGTGATGAGCTGCGAGGCCCAGCCTTGGCTTAGCAGGCTGTACTGCCACCAGACGTCGGCGGCGCGGAGGCCGATGAAGACGGCTCGTCCTAGTGGGGAGCTGGATTTGGTGCGTGAGACATTGTCGTGGAGGGGCTTGGGTGGATCTGACATTGTCGGTGCCACTATTTTCAGAAAGCTTGGAGTAGAAAATCCGATGATCCCGTCAGAGGGGTGATGCGCGATTTATATGTCGAAGTGGTTTGGGGGGTGCTTATTCATGCTCGGGGTCGACCTCAACCCCGAAGATGATGATGACTTCATGACTTTTGCGGATGGAATCGTGTCCACCACGTCCGTAGCTGCAATCCAGCCCATTTCACAGTAGAAGTGGCAAAGTCTCGGGACAGAAGTCATCCCCGAAGCGTCTCGCTCCGTAATCATCCCAGACGCCCCTTGCATTATTCATCAGCCATATAAAGGCGCAAGGAATGGCGATCGCTCACCTTGAATCTTGGTCCCAAAATCCACCAACATGACCACCGCCATCCCCGTGATTCTCTGTGGCGCCAAGCGCGAAGTCGCAGCGCTTGTCCGCGCACACATGCTGCCTGAGTACAACGGTCTGCAACACCCTTCCGCCTTAAAATATAGTCCTATACGAAACTAAACGACAGCAGTTGTCTACGCCGGCCACAACCTCCCCGCCGCAGAGCAAGAAGTCCCGCTCATTGTCGCAGGAAAAGCCCCGCCAGCATCGGCCCTCCACACCCAGGTCGGCCCAAACGACTTCACCGTTGCTCCCCGCGCCGTCATCACTGGCGGGGGCTACAGCGAGGACAGGTTCCAGACACTGTATCAGGCATGCGCCAACGCCAGCGGGGTTCTCTCTGTGCCGTTCTTCAGGACCGACAACCACCTTACCGATCAACTGGCCGCGACGGGGCAGGGTCCCGCGCACGCGTCGTCCGAGTATCCGGCTGCCGTCACTGCGCGGTTGAAAGCCAAGCTGCGTGAGGTGGGAGTGGCGCCGGGGACGACTGAGAATCCGGGGAGTATTGCGGGGAAGACGTATTGGTTCTGAGGGAGGGACGAGCAACGCATCTGACAAACGTATCTCCCAATCATAGATATGTCAACCGCGGACCATACCGGATGCGCCAGAGCACGTTATCATAATGGAGAACATCCCTCCGATCCTATGCTATCGTGCCAGACTATTCCCCCATATCAATTCAAATAGCATCAATCCTATAAAGTACATTTTCACCAACACCTCCCTCTCGACCCCGATTACTCCTCCTGCAACGTATACTTGGGAGCCTCCTCCCCCTCCCGCCAGAAATACCTCGCCCCATGATGACTCTCCGGCAATCTCGTCTGCCCCTTGATCCCATAGAAGTTCTCCCGCATCGTGCCCCCCGGCACCTCATACTCGGTGTGAAACAAACCCCGGCGCTGCAACTCGGGCACCAGATACTCAATGATATCGTCAAACGTCTCCGGCACACTGGCATAGCTGAGATTGAACCCATCAACATCGGCGACCGCGACCCAGCGCTCCAACTCATCCGCGACGGTCTTCGCATCCCCGATAATCTTCGTCCCATTGCCGCCCATCACCAAATACTCCGCAATGGTCGCCTTGTTCCACTTCTTGCCCTCGCCCCCGGGCACCGTCTTCGCCCAGTGATTCACCATACTCCGCACCGCGGGGGCCTCGACGAACCGGAAATCCTCCTCATCCGAGTACTGGGCCAGATCGTACCCGGACCAGCCCCCGAACAGCGCCAGCGCCCCCTCCTTGTCCCCGTACCGGCCATACTCGCGGAACTTCTCCCACGCCTGCTCGTCCGTCTCGGCGACGATCACCAGCACGCCCGCGACGATCTTCACCGCCGCCGCATCGCGCCCCAGCGCCCTCGCCTGCTGGCGCACACTGTCCACCGACGGGCGCACCAGCTCGGGCGACTGGCCGTTCAGGAAAATCGCCTCGGCATGCTTGGCCGCGAAGCTCTTCCCGGCACCGGACGTGCCCGCCTGCAGGAGGAAGGGGGTGCGCTGGGGACTGGGCTCGCAGAGATGGGGGCCGGGGACGGTGAAGTAGTGGCCGGTGTGGTTGATCTGGCGCACGGCGGCGGGGTCGGCGTAGCCGGAGACGCCGTCGCCGTGCGGGTGGACCGCGCCGTCGCGCCACGACGCCTCCCACAGCTGGTACACGACGTCGAGGTACTCGTGCGCGATGCGGTAGCGCTCGTCATGCTCGACCTGCGTGTCCAGCCCGAAGTTCCGCGCCGCCGAGTCCAGGTACGAGGTCACGATGTTCCAGCCCACCCGGCCCTGCGCGAGGTGGTCCACCGTCGAGAACCGGCGCGCCAGCGCGTACGGCGCGTCGTACGTGGTCGACGCGGTCACCCCGAAGCTGATCGAGTGCGTCGCCGCGGCCAGGGCCGGGATGCTGTAGAGCGGGTCGTTGATCGGGAACTGCGCGCCGGCGGGGATGGTCGGCGTCAGGTTGGCCGGCCCCCGGTAGACGTCGTAGCCGCCGAGCACGTCCGCGAAGAAGATGGCGTGGAACTTGGCCGCCTCGAGCTTTTGGGCTAGTTGGATCCAGTGCGCCAGCGAGGTGTATTTGTGGCCTTGGTCCGGCGGGTAGCGGTGCAGCCCCGGGTTGAGGTGCGAGGGGGACTGCATGGCGAAGGCGTTGAGGATGAGTTGTTTCTTGGGGGGGGTTGTGCTACCCATTTTGCTGGTTGTGTCGAGTGTAGTTGGGCTTTTTGATTGAAGCTTTATCCTGGAGTATAGTTCCTCTGTGCGTAAGAGTAGAGATGAGGGAAATGAGGTGTGGGAGGAAGGAGGGAGGAGGGCAGTAGTGGGTGTGGTGTTGGTGGTGGTGTGCGGTAGTTCGGGGATTTGTTATATACGGCGGAATTGGAGAAAGATAAACATTCTTATCGGGCCTGACACACAATTACCCCTCATGACTCGCCCGAGAGGTGGTGTCGCGACCTTCTTCCGATGGAGGGGTTCGGGAAGACGTGCGAGGCGCCCTCGATTGCGCCAGATGCGGTGCTGATGATGACACGGGGGTGATTCACCTGCCACTCGTGAGAGTTACACGCATAATCGCAGCAGCCAGCTGCCACTTAGTATCATTTGAATATTCAAGGACGGACATTTATCCTAAGGAGGACTGTAGAGTGCAGAAGTGAAGGCACACTACCCTGTATACAGCCAGCAACCCTAAGACATAGTGCCAAGCCTGCCGGCTGCGTAGCGAAATAACCTGTATATTCAAGCATCTGTATAATTTTATGCCTATGCACAGCCAATCTATTGCAACTATTTACATCCAAGCAGAGATAAACCACTCAACCCTCCAAGTCCACCACGATCCTCTTCCCCGACACACTCCCCTGCCGCAGCGTATCCAGCGCCGCGTTGACCCCCTCCAGCCCGCCGGCATGGCGCACCACCTCCGGCGCCAGCAGCGTGTTCGACGCCAGCAACGCCTCCAACCACGCGACCATCTTCTCTCCCACCCCGACCGAAGAATGGAATAGCTTGATGGGCACAGTATGATATTTGATCCCGGTGCGTCGCTCCTTGGGCAACCCCGTCAGCCCCAGCAGATGCGCATGCGAACCGTCCTCGCGCACCGTCTCGTCCAACACCCCCTGCAGCAGCGTCGCCGTCTCCCGCCCGACGATGTCCACCGCATACCGCAGCTTTCCCCCGGTCACCCCGCGGATGATCTCCACCGCGCGGGCGGGATCGTGTCGGTCGACCAGCACATCCGCCCCGAGGGCGTGCAGTCGCGCCCCGTGACGGGCCACGTCGGCGACGCAGATGACTTTCAAACCGGCTAGCTTAGCGAGTTGCAGGGTGATCATCCCCGTGGTTGTAGATGCTATCACAATTAGCTTCACCTTCACCCCCAGGAAACTCAAAACTCAAAACTCGATAGAGACAAAGGGAACGGAACTCACCCCCCCAAATAACCAGCCACTGGCCCCTCCGCAAGCGCTCCTGCACCGGCACCGCCGAGAAACACTCCTCGCGCACATCGGCCGGGATCTCGGCGGCCGCGATCGCCTGCACGGCCGCCACGAGATCCGGGCCGGGACACGCGGCGATCGTCGACAAGTCCAAGCCCAGAGACACGCCCAGGGCAAGGGTGGAGGCCACGAAGGCCACCCCCAGCGCCGCGCTGACGTGCACGCCCGTCTGCTCGGGGATCCGCGCCGCGTTGAAGTGCGTGGCCACCGCGTACTGCTGGAAGGCGGCCTTGCGGATGTCCCGGTAGTCGGTGGAGGGGACGAGCACGCGGTCGCCGACGCGGATGCGCGGGTGGGCGGCGTCGCGCACGGCGACGACCACGCCGGCGAGGTCGCGGCCGTTGATCCAGGGGAGGGCGGGGATGCCGAAGTTATACGCTCTGCGGCCAGGTCAGTGGGGGACTGGTGTCAAGGGGGGGGGGGGGGGGGGGGGGGGGGGGGGGGGAAGGCGAAAGGAAACGTACGGCCCCTTCCAGTCGATCGGGTTGAGGCCGATCGCTTGGATCTACGGATATGTCAGATTCTAGCATCCATGGCAGCGTAGAACCACCGACGTACCTTGACTAGGATCTCTTCCTTCCCCAGGACGGACGGGATGGCATGATCGGTCACGAGGGTATATTGCTGTCCGATGCCGTGGAGGAGCAGGGCGCTCTGAGTGGCTTGCGGCGCTGCTGGCGTTGGGGTTGGGGCTGGTGCGGAGGCTTCGATCGATTCGTTCTCGGGGTAGTAGCGCTGCTCAACCCCAACCCGCACCGGGCTGTCGTAGACGCGAGGGTACTTCTCGTCCAGCGAGGGCGGTACAGTGTATGTCGTTATCGTTGTCATGGTGCCGGCTGAGTGTGCGTGCGTGCTGCGTGCGTGCGTGTGTGCGTGCTGTACGACAAACAACAAGTTGAAAATTGGAAGAACTGGGCCCCCCCGCGCGATCCAGATATGTATGCGTTTGTTACCCGGCCGAGAAAACGAAAAAAACCCATGCTCTGCAGGTTTATCTCTATCTCCCGGAACACACGGACCACAGGGTCGATCGATTGGAGATAATCGCCCTGTAGAAAGGGAGGTATCGCGCCTGGGGAAGGGCAGCATTGCGCGGGGCGGGGGTGGGATGGCGTGCTGAGGACGCAGCGATGGTATCATCCGGACGGGATGCGGCCATGATCGTCGGTCGCATCCAAGGGAGGATGATGATGACCCTCAAGACACAAAAATAGGCATTTGCCCATCTTACAGTCTGTCAGTCATCGGATCTAATCTCGCCGACGGCAGTTCGTCACTCTGCCTCATCATGGCGGGACTGGCATCCGTGAGAGGCAGCAAAAGCGGATGAGGACAGAAAGCCCTAAGTTTGGCCACGGTCTCGGATGGGTGAATGCACAGCACCAACCAGGTTGCACCGCAGGCAAATGGCATGCATCCCGGCCCTGATGATGTGATTCGTGGCGGATGAGGCAAGGGCACGCAACTGCGACCGATGCTGACGACGTCTGCGTCTTGCTTTCAAGTGTTGTCTGTATTCTGAAACATGGGCTGGGGATTATGGATCGGTTGCAACTTGGAACGACTTGCTTGGATTTATCTTATATTCAGCACAGACTGGTCGGGCGGCTCAGCTCAAGAACAAGAAGGGTCAGTCTGTGATAGGTAACCTCCTACAGACACTTCCGGCATGACCCCCTCGGACAGGTCATTCCCACGCACCTCTTCGAGGCAGTGGGCTGTGTCATTCCTCCCCTTGCGATAAGTCGTTATCAGCTGGGAGGAACACACAACATGCGCACAGAATGACGTGCCTGCGTGTGATGCTGATTTCCAAGCAACCACGACAAAGGAAGTGCTGCTTACACCTTTACCTGGGTATCTAAGCTCGTCCTGTATCTAAAGCCTCCCATCGCGAAGGGATACGGAACCCCATCACCAATCCAGCCCCCGATCCACCATGACCCAAGCCGAACGACAGCCCCTGCTGGGCCTCTCCAGCACCCCCGTCTTCCCAGACGAAGTGCCCGACCCCGAAGCCGCCGCCCGACCGGCCACCAACAACCCCAAAACCCTCACCTGGACGAGCGCGTACATCCTCGTGATCTCCCGCGTCATCGGCAGCGGCATCTTCGCGACCCCGGGCTCGATCGTCAAGTCCGCCGGGAGTGTGGGCCTGTCGTTGTTGATCTGGGGGGTGGGCACCGTGCTCGCCGCGTGCGGGCTGGCCGTGTCGCTGGAGTACGGGTGCATGCTGCCTCGCTCGGGCGGCGATAAGGTAGTTTGCCTTCTCTGGAGGGGACGGTTCAATATTGACAGACGCAGGTGTATCTGGAATATACCTACCCGCGGCCGCGCTTCCTGGCGTCGACGTTGATCGCCGTGCAGGCGGTGCTGCTGGGGTTCACGGCCAGCAACTGCATCGTCTTCGCCAAGTACACCTTCTTCGCGTGCAACGTCGAGCCGACCGAGCTGCAGCACAAGGTCCTGGCGCTGGGGTTGATTACTGCGGTCACAATCATGCACGGGTTCTTCCTGCGGACGGGCATCTGGGTGCAGAACGTGCTGGGATGGCTGAAGATCTTCCTGGTCGGGGCCATCTCGTTGACCGGCATCTGGGTGATCCTCGTGCGTCCGCCCAGCGAGACGGATGCGTCGTTTGGGGCCGAGCGGGGGAGTGTGTTCAGCTCCTGGGACTCGCTGTGGGAGGACTCCAACTGGAGCTGGAATCTGCTTTCCACGTCTCTATTCAAGGTCATCTACTCGTACGCTGGGCTGAGCAACTTGAACAACGTCATGAACGAGGTGCGCGATCCCGTGCGCACCCTCAAGACGGTGTGTCCGGCGGCGCTCCTGACGGCCGGGGCGCTGTACTTTCTGGCCAACATCTCTTACTTCCTGGTGGTCCCGATCGAGGAGATCAAGAACAGCGGAGAACTCGTGGCAGCGCTGCTGTTCGAGCGGCTGTTCGGGAATCAGATCGGGAGAACGCTGCTTCCTCTGGCCATTGCCATTTCTGCCGCTGGCAACGTCATGGTCGTCACTTTCGCGTTGGTATGGTGCCCACCCTCTCTGTAGGTGTCATGCTGATTGTCATCAGGCCCGCGTCAACCAAGAGATCGCCCGCCAGGGCTTCCTCCCCTGGTCGAAGGTGCTTTCGTCCTCTCGACCGTTCGGAGCACCGCTCGGCGGACTGATCGTGCACTACATCCCTTCCGTGCTGGTGATTGCCCTCCCGCCCCAAGGCGACGTCTACAACTTCATCCTGGATGTCGAAGGCTATCCGGGCCAATTCTTCAGTCTAGCTGTGACGTTGGGGCTCCTGCTGCTCCGCTACAAGGAGCCTGACCTCCCGCGCCCGTTCAAGGCGTGGTTGCCTGCTGTGTGGCTGCGCGTGCTCATCTCTTTAGTCCTACTGGCGTCGCCATTCTTCCCGCCAGAGGGCGGCAAGGGCGACGTGGGCTTCTTCTACGCGACGTATGCGATTGTCGGCACTGGCGTGTATGCTTCTGCCCCTTCCCCTTTCCCCACTCCTTGCCTCTGCTTGTCATCCTATGCTAACGGATGTAGAATCGTATTTGGAGTGTTGTACTGGTACGTCTGGACGGTGCTGCTGCCCCGATGGGGCGGATATCATTTGGAGGAGGAGAAAGCCGTGACCGAGGATGGAGCAACCCATACCAAACTAGTGAGGGTACACGAGTTCTAGATAGATTGATAATCAGACCACCATTCCCAGCATGAATGTCCCATAATTTCCCATAGTAGCGTTCGCCGTTTTGCGTACTAGGTAGGTATCCTGGGGCAAAGCGACGGAGCAGTCGGATGCATTCCTTGCAGCGGATTAGAAATCAGCATTCCCCGCGTTCTTTGTCATTGGCATCCTCCCAGGCATCCCTGTCGATAGCACCCCGACATCACATGGATGTCGACGAGTACGATGCTATGCTGTTTGCATCATCCGTGCGAGATGTGACGACCAATTGCCGTGAAAGGGTGGGTGGATTTATCAGCGTGGTATGACGTGCTCTGTCTGACAAATGCTGCGTGCGTGCACCGGGGATCTGATGAGGCATGATGAAGCATATATAACCGTGGATAGCGGCGGAGATCAGCTCTCATCACATCCACCACAGTGCACCTCCACCACAGCATCATCTATACCACACTCCAAAACACACAGACAGAAAATGGCCGCAGCAGCAGTCCACCTCCCCACCGGCGACATCCCCTCCTTCCCCGCCTCCGCCAACAACACCCTCCCCCCACAGACCCAATCCACCTCTCCGCAAACCTCCCCCCACGACGTCCACACCGTCCTGAACTACATCAAAGAGGTCGAAGACGGCTCGCACCTACGCCCCAACTACGCCGGCAAAGCCGACTCCTTCGAGCGGCCGTCCGAGTCCGTGCCGACCACGATCCACGACGTCAGCGGCCGCGAAGCCGAGTACACACTCGACGGCAACGGCTTCCAGTTCCACCCGCACGTCAGCGCAGAGAAGGACTTCCTGGATGACGAGCAGATCAAGCGGGTGTATTACCCGGAGGTGGACCGGTTGCTGAAGGAAGTGTACGCCTTTCCCATCTCTTTCCCTTTTCCCTCCGCGATGCCCCCATCCCCTCCGCCCCTCCCACAACCCCAACTGACACCCGCACAGCACCGGCGCAACGCGCACCTACATCTTCGACCACACGATCCGCCGCCCGGCCGCCGACGCGCACGCGCAGCTGCGCACCCCAGTGCACCGGGTGCACATCGACCAGTCGTTCGCGGCGGCCGTGTCGCGCGTGGGGCACCACCTCCCGGACGAGGCCGCGACCCTCCTGCAGGGCCGGCACCAGATCATCAACGTGTGGCGGCCGCTGAAGCCGGTGCGGCGCGACCCGCTGGCCGTGGCCGAGGCGCACACCGTCGACGACGCCGACCTCGTGCCCATCAAGCTGATCTACCCGGACCGCGAGGGCGAGACCTACGCCGTGCGCGCCAACCCGGCCACCAAGTGGTACTACCGCCACGCCCAGACGCCCGACTGGGTCACCCTCATCAAGTGCTACGACAGCAAGACCGACGGCCGCGCCCGCCGCGTGCCGCACACGGCCTTTGTCGTCCCCGGCACCGAGCACGAGGAGCCGCGCGAGAGTATCGAGGTCCGCGTCTTGGTGTTTACGCCCGACGATCGCGAGTAGCTCTGCTTGTATTACGGTCTCTCGTTGATAGTTCCAGCTTGCTAGTTAAACTCAATTGAATTACTATAGCCAGCGTTTCCCGGGGGAGAACCCCCGGACCCCCCTTTCTTTCAGCTTCCTGGTAATACTCGATTCTAAGTACTAGATATACCGTCCCGGGGGAGAACCCCGGACCCCCCTTCTTTTCAACTTCCTGGCAACACTCAATCCAATTCTCCAGTATATCCAACCTGATGAAGACTCACTACACATGATCTTTACCAGGAAGCTGAAAAGAAGGGGGGTCCGGGGGTTCTCCCCCGGGACGGTATACTCCCCAACACTTGGAAATAAGGTTACCAGGAAGTTGAAAAGAAGGGGGGTCCGGGGGTTCTCCCCCGGGACGGTAAACTCCCCAGTACTTGGGTTTAAGCGGTGTCTAGTCTATAGATTCACTGTGCTATATGTAGATTGAGATTTCGGCTTGAGGGCTTCCATTAACCGTGCGTATCCGTAGATCCATATCCATCTGTGCCTCGAGGCGATGAACCTACTCGAGCGCCTCCTCTCTCTCCCTCTTCCGATCGCCCAGCGTGGTGCCAATCTGGCGGACCACCAGCCACGCAGGGTACACGGAGACGGCCCACAGCGCAAAGTTGAGATACGTGCCGCCAACCGAGGCCATGATGCCGACGCTGCTCAGCCCGTACTGCCGTGGGACCCCGTCAGCACATTCACACAGCAATCCAGAGAAGCCGGAAAACTCACCGAAACCGCCTGCACGGCCGACTCGGTGCCGCGCAGCAGCGCCGACAACCGCACGACCTCGCCCTTGTTGCGGGCCAGGTTGCCGATCACGAAGTACCTGCCCGCCGCGTCAGCCCACGCAAACCCCGAAGGGGGGGAGGCCACTCACAAAAACATATAATTCACCTGAAACATAGCCACCCAGAACAGATAGAGCACCCAGCCCCTCGCGAAGCCGGGATCCGCCCAGTCGAGCGCCGCCTGGTCCTTCTCCCGATAGATCGAGGTGATCACCGTCGCCCACACCCACACGCCGCCCTGCAGGGTCATGACGACCGCAAACACGCCCCGGGCCTTGCCCTTCAGACTCCCCCGCGCATGGTCCAGCACATAGCCCAGCGCATTCCCGGCCAGGAGCGCCAAGCACCCGGACAGGAAACTGGCCAGCGCGCGGGCGCGCACGCTGAACCAGAGATCGAGGTACGTGAACATGACGGCCTCGGTGTAGATGGCCTGGGCGATCAGCGGGACGATCAGCAGCACGTTGCGCGCCCCCAGCAAGCGCAGCGTGTGCTTCAGCTCGGCGCGCACGCCGTCCTCGGCCAGCCGCAGCTGCACGCGCACGCCGTCGCGCCGCTGGACCTTCTCCGGCGGCGTGAGCAGCATGCCCGCCACCGGGCCGCAGGCCTGCAGCGCCACAAACACCAAGAACACGGCGTAGCTCACGCTCCCCGCGGTGTTGCGGTGCACGTTCAGCCCGAGGTTGATCGCGCCGCCGAGGATCTGGCCCCCGACGCGGAAGGACAGCCACAGCCCGAGGAAGAAGCCCTGCCGGCCGGGCTCCGGGTACGCGAGCGCGATGCTGCTCTCCGCGAGCCAGAACACGCCCGCGCTGAGGCCGCACAGCGCCGCCCCCAGCAGCAGCAGCCACGAGCTGTGGAAGCGGTTGTTCGTGTACAGCCCCGCCGCGTAGGGCGCGTAGCCGACCGTGCCCAGCATCAGCGTGTATTTCACCCCGATCACGCGCACGACCGCGCTGCCGCACAGGCACGACACCACCATCAGGCAGAAGGTCAGCGCGTTGGCCGCGTCCACCAGGTACGGCGATTCCGACCCCCCGCCCCCCAAGGAATTCATCGCCGTCCACAGGCCCGGCGCGAGGAAGTTGCACAGCCCCAGGATGAGCGCGTTGTAGGTCGTGCTGCGGTACCATTTGGGTTTTGCGGGGGTGGTGTCCTGGGGGGAGGGGGGGGACGGCGAGAGGTACGGCGGTGGGCTGGGCGGGGAGGGGCCTGTTGCGGCGGGGGGGGATTTTTCGGACATGCTTTCGAGTTGGGATGGATGGTGAATGGTGGGGGATGGTGTGGACGCAGCAGGGTTCTCGCCGGAGTATACCAGTGAAGGTACTGACTGTACTGGACAGTATCGGCTGGTCGAAGAGGGAGAGGACGAGCGGTCAAAACAAGAAACAAGGGATGGCTCCAAATTGTTATATAGTTATCTACCGCCCCCGACACGACACGCCTTGCAGCGTGCAGATAACCGTGCTCTAGACCGTCACCCAGAAAACGTGTCTCGGTCGAGAAGTCGGCGGTTCTGCATGTTGCAGGATGGGGTGGGAATTACGTGCTCGCACGGCATTTTAGCCTGCAGATGCCATCCCTAGCCTCGATGTCATCTTTTAATCTACGTAGATTGCTGGATAAGCAATTAAGCTAGCCCCACGCGACCGATAGCGGGAAAACAATTCCTCTCGCCATGCGCTAACCATAACTGTAAACTCAACCGTCAACCGTCACCCGTCCTATACTGAGCGATTCCCGGGGGAGAACCCCCGGACCCCCCTTTCCTTTCAGCTTCCTGGTATCACTCAAATCTGAGTACTGGGGAATTTGCTGTTCCGGGGGAGAACCCCCGGACCCCCCTTTCTTTCAGCTTCCTGGTAACATTCAATTCTAAGTACTGGGGAATGTACCGTTCCGGGGGAGAACCCCCGGACCCCCCTTTCTTTCACCTTCCCGGTAAAGCGTATCTATAGCAAGTATTAACGGCTGCAATGTACTGGAGGGACACACGTAGCATCCAGGGTAGACCTGTTATTCCCTCCACGTGGTGGAGAGCGGACGTTGGGGGTTTACGCAGTATTGCGGGGTAGTGTGATCAGGGCTAGTGGCCACTGGCTAGTCGACTGTTACGGTGGGAGGACGATAGACTAGGATTGAGTGTTACCGGGGAGCTGAAAGGAAGGGGGGTCCGGGGGTTCTCCCCCGGAACAGTATACTCCCCAACACTTGGGAATGAGGTTACCAGGAAGTTGAAAAGAAGGGGGGTCCGGGGGTTCTCCCCCGGGACGGTACATTCCCCAGGATTTACAATGAAGGGTGGGGGGAAGCTGAAGGAGGGGGTATGCGACAGGCGGATGAACACCAATGCCAATGCCAATGCCAATGCAATTGCTAATGCGAATGCCACTAGGCCCGTAGATGCCGAGCACAAGGACTACAGACCGGAAAACTATAGACAAGAAGAGGAAGACAAGCTATGCAGCGAAGCACACGCTACAGATTGAACAAGCCGCCCTGGCGCTTGCCGCCGGGATACACGACCAGCGCGGACAGGAATAGCCCGACGGTGATGCCCAGCGCGGTCTGCACCATGCTCACGCCCAGACTCAACAGCGACTCGACCATCGAGTTGGCCGAGGCGTTGGCCGTGCCCTCCTTGACGGCCTTGGCGTACTGCAGGCCCGCGACGATGGAGCCGCTCGACGCCAGCCCGGACGAGACCAGCGTCCACATGCCGGGCACGATCACCGCCGCCGCGTGGCCGTGCCACACGCGACTGTACAGGTTGGCCAGCAGGCCGATGGTGAAGGAGCCGATGATGCTGGCCATCTGGCTGCTCAGGTAGGTGGTGGCGAAGTAGTTGGCCACGTAGCCGGACACGCCCAGCGTGCACATGAACGGCAGCTGGCGCAGGCGGGCCTGGCTGACAATGCCGGCGAAGGCGACGTAGATGGTCACGAACACGAAGTGCTGGATGTACGTGTTGCCGTAGATCAGCTGGCTCTCCGCCGAGCACGTCGTCTGCTCGCTCGCGTGGTCGTCCATCAGCCCGTAGATCGTCAGCCCCACCGTCACCCCGTACCCCAGGAACAGCGAGTAGATGATCGTGTAGACCAGGCGGATCGAGCCGGCGGTGATCTGGTGCGACTGCAGCTCCAGACTGCTGCACAGCACCGAGTAGCCCGGCAGGATCAGCGCGATGGCCGACTGCGTCATGGCCGGGAAGCAGAACAGGTACTCGCCGTTGTGGCGGATGCTGCCGAAGGCGCGCGCCAGGAACGAGACCAGCATCGCGATCGACACCTCCATGACGTTCGAGTACAGCGCCGACCGCGGCGCCAGGATGTACTGCATGAAGCCCATCAGCAGGCCCAGCATGAAGATGATGGGCATGTCGATGGGGCGGGCCCCGAAGGCCCAGGGGCCCACGGCCACGCTGATCAGCCCGGCAATCAGCACCATCATCCAGGGGGTGCGCCACTTGCTCTGGCGCGTGAGGATGTCGTCCAGCACGGGCAGGGCCTCCTCGGCGGACAGCTTGCCGTGCAGCACGTTCTTGTAGCAGTTGTGCACCTCGCCCAGGCGGCCGAGATTGCAGCCCTGGATGATGCGCACGAGCTTGACCTCGGCCGTGCGCGTCAGCGGGTCGTCGAACGAGATGATCATGCAGCCGGGGATATACAGGAACTGGCCGTGCACGCGCAGCGCGAACGCCGACATCTGCATGTACTCCTCGAGGCGGTGGGTCGGGGCGCCGCACTTCATCATCACGCGGCACAGCTGCATCAGGTAGCGCTGGCGCGTCAGCAGCGAGCCGATCTTCTCCGCCAGCCGCGCCTCGCGCGCCCGGCGCCGCTCCTTGGCGCTGCGCGGGTCCTTGTCCGCGTCCGCGTACCACTTCTTCTTGCGCCGCTGGCGCACCTCGCTGGGCAGCGGGCCCAGCGCGTCGTCCTCGGCCGGCGTCGTGCCCGTGTCCGTGTCCGTGCCCACGAGCGTCGTGCCCGTCATCGCGGTCGTGTTCGTCGGCGTCTTCTCCGGGTCGTGGCCCATCTGGTGGCCCAGCAGGTGCCAGAGCACGCCGCCCGCCAGGCTGGCCTCTTTCTCGGCGGCCGCCTCCTCGGCGGTGCGCGGCGGCAGGCCGGCCTGCAGCTCGCGCGCCAGCCCCAGCCGGTTGACGAGCATGGCGGCGTCGGCGCCCAGCAGCGACTGCAGCTGACTGCCGTACGCGTCGTCCGCGACGCCCTCGCCCGGCGCCAGCATGTCGCGCATCTCGATGTCCTCCTGGTATCCGTAGTCCTCCGGGTGCCAGGCCGAGTCGAGCCCGTCGCCGCCGTCCGGGTCGCGGCCCAGCTTCTCGGCCAGGTGCGAGGTGCCGTCCTTGATCGCCTTGAAGAGCACCCCCCACTGGTGCGCGCCGCCCCCGGTCTGGGGCCCGTCGTGGCCGGTCAACGGCCGTTCGTCGACGCCGTGGTCATGGTCGGGGTGGTTATCGGCGGGGTGGGAGTCCGGCGTGGAGCTCGTCTTGGAGTGGATCGGGTCGAGGGTCTCGGTTGAACTGGACATAGTGGTGGTCGTGGTGGTCGTGGTGGTGGAATGTCGGCATAATCAGGATGCGGTGTTAGGCGCGGTTCCTGCGTCGGAAAGAGCGGTCAGTCGGAGGTTTTGGTCGGTGTGATGCCAGGCACACGATGAGATACTCACATGCTGTACGTGGACCTCCAGCCAAGCAGCGGTTCAGAATTACCCCGTGGAGGAAGGAGGAAAAGGACAGGACAGGGACGGGGAGGAAAAGAAAGAAAGAGAAAAGAAACTCCCACGGGAACGTGGAGAAAAACGACCGGCCGGGGAAAGACAAGTGAAGTCACTAACACCGCACGATCGACCCACCGGCGGTTCGTGGCGATGAGGGGAGGGGAAATTGCTGAACAACGAGGCTAGCCAGGATGCCAATCGACAGATCACGACGGTAAGGGTAAGGCCGCGGTGTGTTATTGTCAGAGCGACAAAAATAGAGAGGCCACGGTCACGGCGCAGAGGCCAGGCACTTGCCAGAAAGAAACCAGAAGAAAAAAAGGAAGAGAAAAAGGAGAAAAAGTTGCGTTCCGGGGGAAAAGATGGGCTGGAACCACGGGGCAACTGGCAGCCATCATCCCATGATTCATTTTTCTGGTCGACCCCCTTGGCCGCCAGTTATTGGAAGACCAGCTGAAACAGCGGCGGATGCGCCCCCACTGCAAAGCTTCGCTTCGCTTGGCACGGGGTTGCAGCCGGTAAAGGGGGCATGGCTGACGGGATGGCGGTCTGGCTTTGGGCTATCTATAGATCTGGGGATCTTACTGGATCTGGAGTTGGGGCTAGAGGTGGAAGAGGTGGAAGATGTGCTCGTCGAAGCAATAGCGGAACGGGTTATAGACGGGGAGCGCAGAGTAGGGCTTGAGAGAGGCTGTTGTGAAGCAGGGAAAGGCTGCCGAGGCCGGTCATGTGACTCGAGTCCCGTGAGACAGACCGTTGTCTGACTGGTCGATGCAGTGGGGCTCAGAGCCGGTCTGGCCAATCGTGGTGGAACACACTAGCCCTGCTAGCCGATGTGTCAGCCGCGCGTCCGGCACTGGATTTGACCATGTGTGTATAAATGATGCATTATTCATAATGCAGTGGAAATTGGGATTGAGTGTTACCAGGAAGCTGAAAGAAAGGGGGGTCCGGGGGTTCTCCCCCGGAACGGTATGCTCCCAATAACCTCAATCTCAAGTGCTTTAGGAGTGCTTTAGGGTATACTGTTCCGGGGGAGAACCCCCGGACCCCCCTTTCTTTTCAGCTTCCTGGTAACACTCAGTTATAACTACCAGGGTATACCGTCCTGGGGGAGAACCCCCGGACCCCCCTTCTTTTCAGCTTCCCAGTGTCACTCAATTTGCTTGAACAGACTACCCTAACCTGAAACTGCGTTAAGCCAATTCTGACACGGAGCCGGAATAACCATACACCGCGTATCCTTTATCTTTGTACAGAACTGTTGTATTTACCCAAAGTATTTAAACAGTCATATTCGTTTCATCTTGGGAAATCTACAATACTTATATTTTGCTCAGATTACAGAATTACACGTGGCAGTGAGACTCAGCCGAAGTATTTGAGATTTAGTTTCATTCACAAATTTAAACCTAGTCCATGCACTGTTCCGCGCACTAGTGATGTCTTCTATAGTTATTTCTAAACCACTTATATTCTTCTTCCCTAATAACAATGGGACAAAAAACCTTTATTAGTAAGACAAACCTGCTACAGTGCCTATTATACAACCGCCCTACTCAACTAGAAGGCATTGTCTCCTAAGGTCTTACCCAGCGGTCTTGTACTTGCAGTTGGTGGGAAGGGGAAATATTGTAATGAGCTAGATTTAGTTTGGTGACATTATAAATTTGCCATGCTCTTTCTGTACTGTATTATTTCTTTGCTTGCTGCGAAAGTAAACCGTACTTAGGCCTCTTTGCTGACAAAGCTTTTAGAAGGGTCTTTCTTACAAACATGTTACCCACAACGCGAGTTGGGATTTATCAGAACTTAACCAATTCAAATTGGGTAACCTAATTGCTTACTTTGCTCAATTGGTCGTGTAGGTTTGAGAGCCTCCAATAACCCTTTTTTGGTTTTCTCGCCTTGTTGTACTAAGACGATATGATACCGGCATTAGGGCTGCCCCTCTTCTGGCGGCTATTGCAGCCCCGTCATTTGTAGTAGAAATTGTAAAGCTGTAAATACAACTGCTTCTGCTCACCTCAACTTCAGCTCTGGTTATCTTGTATTTCTAGACTTTGTTACACTTTGAGGGTTTTGTGTACAGCCCACGTTCTACAGTACAATAGATAGATGCAGTTTGCGATTATGATCAAAGATCTGTACGCAGTAAACACTATAGAAGATTCTGATTCAGACGGAAAATAATAAATAGTGATAAAACTAAGAAATGGTGGTAACTTGAAAGAGATATTTTCGCAGGCGGACCCGTAGCAAGACAAGCCGGACCGAGCCGGCTTTCTATAGTCTTGAAGTTAATATGGAGCTGGGAGCCCGAGTGGATCCGTTACTAGACTGATGTCGAACTTGGTTGCCAACACTTTCGATGTTTAGTTGCTGTTCAATATCGCGAATGATCTTCGGTACAATTCTGGTGTACAGATCACTGCGAACCCTGGCGCCGCCGCCATTGCGATCCTCGCCCGCATCAACGTCTGGTCCGCGACAGGAAGGTATCACTTTGTTATGCGTCGCAGGAGGCACAAATCCAGCTGGATGAAGCGTTATCCACTTGTAGCAAAAGTAGCACGCTGGCTTGCTACATCCCACGTATTTATCGTCATCGAGAAACTCCAGCTTCTTCCGACCGAAGAAATCGACAATGAGGAGCTCGGCATGTACACGTGTGGTTAAGCTTCTGAGTCGCTCCAGCCCATCTTTCAGAGCTTCATCTGATGTAAAATTTCTGTCGGATAAGAGCATGTTAAGAATTCGGCCTTCGGGAGCCGATAGGTGCGAGCTCTTGCAGACAACCTTACACGTTTCCTGGAAATCCCCCGCAGCTGGAGGAAGTATGATTGGACGAGCTTGTGCGGCCGGAAGGAACTTCGGCTTTATAATCCGCCTTAAATCTGGCACTTTCCTCCACGCCGTGACTATCATCGAAATAGCATACTGTTGTGCCCCTAGTCTCCCGATATAGTGGGCGAGCTCCGCTATATCTTTATCCTCCATCGCGATTTCTTTGACTTTCCCGAGCTGTCTCTCACGGCCTTCGTAGCATAGTTTGGACAAGCGAAACATGTCCGATTCCTGTTCAATATCTTGGATCCAGGTATAAGCATCGTGATCTAAATAGCAGAAGTAGTGTTAATGCCAATAATCGAACCCAATTGCTCTTGGCCTGTACTTGCCTTTCAATAGCACTCGAAGGTTCGCCCTGCAACTGTTTAGATGTATTCTCATCTTCTCCCAGTATGACGTCATTCTCTGACTTCCAAGTTCAAGTGCTTTGCGCAATATTGTTGCTACTATTTGATAACGATTACCTTGATGGTTTTCACGTAGATAATTCAGCAGCCATCTTACAAAGCTGCGAACCTGTGGTAGCATCGTTTCGTTCGCTGCGAAGTACAGAATACTCTGAATGTGCTCGTGTCCAGATCGATCAAAGCTTGAATTGGGATAGTATTTCCGCAATGCCGCCGCCGTCACGGTGCCTCCCGTTGTGTTGATGTCGCAGAGGTAGCATATGCCATCGAGAAATGCGCGACGCATTTCTTGGGATGAATACCGGTTGTCGATGCATCTTTTGTCGTCTCGATCCATTGGTCCTTTTCCGTGAAAGGGCCCAAGAGAGTGCAGCAGGTTCATAACCTGATGCAGCCTGATCTCCTCTTCTTTCAGACCATCCGAACCCCAGACCATGGCTCTTGGGGCAGTTGGTGCCCCATTCACCTGAACTTGTGATTGTAGGGGCATTGTTGGCCCCCTGCTCTTTTCTTTAGATCACGCCTCTATTCACACTGCACTCCCAACAAACTCCGTAACTTCCGCTCTGGAAACTCGGAAAGTGTGATATCGATCTAGAGTGATAGCTCATATTCTCAAAGGAAAGAAAGGATCTAGAGAGAAAATACTTTCTTTCGAAAGAAGAGAAGAGAATGGAAGAGAATAGAAACCTCTGGTTGGAACAACGCATACATGCATGTTCACGTGAGAATAGTGCTGCATTTTTGCTTGGCAATGGCGACATGCCTATTCCACTGGAGAATTAAGATACTTGGTAGCCGGAGATGAATTTTGAAAAATAAGCGAACGCCAGCGTTCTTTTATGGTGCCACGATTGATACCAGAATTATCTGAGGCCGGACTTCTTTGATTTGGAAGCTTCGAGACTGCTGAACAGCTGGAAATTGGATCGCAGCCGGAGGAATGCGCGTTCACCGCAGCCAGCAGCCGAGGTCATTTGGGAAGAAGTAAGCTTTCCATCACTTCAGCATTTCGTGGATCAGATTCAGTGTTGATTGAGCTGTTTTAGGACCATTTTCTTTGTGTAACTGCTACCACTGGTCAAATAGAGGCTGCATTCTCTCTAAAAGAACCAGGAATCAAATAAGAGATGTAGTCTAAGAGATCTTAGTCACAAATATATTACTGGTCTGTTATCTTTATATATACACAGCTTATCTATCTTCCGGCTCCGTGTCAGAATTGGCCTAGCGCAATTTCAGGTTAGGGTTACTCAAACAATCAAAGAGTGTAGGTGATGACACTGGTATCCGGGAGGACTGTAATCCGAGTTTCACTCCGTGTTGCGACTTCATGCCAGCATATCTATATATCTCCCACGCCTAACCCACACACCATTATTGAACTGTAGCCCCAACCTTCTGAAAATACTTCTCAAAGAAATCCGCCAACTGGTTATACCTATCGCGAAGTCAGCATGCTTTCATGAAAAGACAACCAGAACTAAAAAGCCCAAGGACAGAATCCGTACCCCCGCTTATACTCAGCCAGACTCTCCTCCGCCTCCAGATTGGCGCGGGCCCCCATCCAGCCATGCCACATGGTGCTGTAGGTCTCCACGTGCCCGCCCAGCCCGTTCGCGGCGATCGTCTTCGCATACGCCTGCACCACCGCGGCGGGCTCGTCCTTGGACGCCAGCACGACGTGCGGGATCGTCAGCCGCTGCGCGTCCGCCGCGTCCATGCGTCTGCACTGGTCAACCATGGGGTCTTGCTTGCATTAGGGAGAAGAGTGGATCATACCCGGGGTGCACCTGGCCCGATGCGATGAAGGGCGTGTTCGGTCCGGAGGCGAGAACGGCCACCTATTCATCGTCATCATTATGGATGTGGTTCGATGGAACAACGCTGGGTGTGAAACTAACCTTCCCACCCCAGCACAAACCCGTCGCAGCCCACGCCTGCACACGCGGGAACCGCTCCCGGTAGACCGCGACCGCAGCCTCCAGCACTTTGACCGCGTCAGTGGGAGAGGCGCGGGTCGAGATGAACTTGGTCAGCGCCGCCTGCTTCTCCGGGGTGTCGGGCGGCAGCCAGGCGGGGTCGGCCTTGTCGCCGTGGAAGAAATCCGGGACGAGGACGACGGCGTGGAGCCGGGCGGCGAGGAGGTCGGCGCCCTGCAGCGTTTGGTTGGAGAGGCCGAAGATGTCGTAGATGTCGATCAGACCGTAGGCGGCGTCCTGCGCGCCGGTGATGTCTGTGGTGGTTAGTGGTGGTGGTGACGAGAACTAAGGTGGATGGCGCGCACAGGTGTTGAGGCCGGCGACGCCCTCGTAGGTGCCTTTCGGGGTGTAGCCCTCGGCGACGACGGGGGGAATGGTACGGCAGGCTTCGCAGGTCATGTTTGTAGTTGTAGTTCGTTTGCGATCGGAGGGAAATATACTAGGTAAGAGAGATAAGCCTTCGCAAGAGGAATCCTTGCGGCTTTAAATCATTCCTCGTTTCTTCGACGCTATGCTCTTATTGTTAGCCTGGGCCGGGCACTGGAGAACGCCAGGCTTAACTCCGACCGGATGAATGACGGGTGTGATTGGTGCGAGCTCAGAGCAGATCCACTGGGTGGCCGGAAACGGGCCGGAACCGGGCATGGATCTGTTACCGCTGGCAGTATAAAGATAACGGAGAGAAACTGTAGCTTATTAGGCTGTAGACAGATAACATCGTATCATCGCTATCATGGCGTCTTCCTCGACGGAAGACACAAAAAAGCCACCGCTGTCCACCACTGACGACGTCCAAAATGACGTCGAGAAGAATCGAGGCGATGCCTCATCAGACGACCCCTACAGCATCCTCTCCGAACGGAAGAAAGTCTGTCTGATGATCACCGCTTCGTTCGCGGGCCTGATCTCTCCCCTGTCGAGCACGGTCTACTTCCCAGCCCTAACCTCTCTGGCCGATGCGATGCACGTCTCCTCCACGCGCATCAACCTCACCGTCATGATGTACCTCGTATGCTGCCCCTCCCACCCACCACATCCGCCATTCCTAACCCCCGTGATAAGATCTTCCAAGGCATCGCCCCCTCGTTCATCGGCTCCTTCTCCGACACCCACGGCCGCCGCCCCGCCTACCTGGTCAGCTTTGTGATCTACCTCGGGGCCAACATCGGTTTAGCGCTGCAAACCCACTACGCCGCCCTGATGGTCCTCCGCTGCCTGCAAGCGTGCGGCAGCAGCGGCACCATCGCACTGGGCAGCGCCGTCGTGGCCGACGTCTCCACGCGGGCCGAACGGGGCAAATACATCGGCTACGCCAGCATGGGGCTGACCCTGGGTCCGGCCCTGGGACCGGTGATCGGGGGCCTGATCGACCATTTCTGCGGCTGGCGCTGGATCTTCTGGTTTTTGACGATTCTGTCTGGTGTGTTCCTGGCAGCCATCGCCCTGTTTCTGCCCGAGACGTGCCGCGCAGTCGTCGGCAACGGCTCGATTCCCGCCGCGCGATGGAACCGTCCCGTCTTCAGCGCGCTGGCACCGACCACCACCACCACCAAATCCACATCCAAAACAACAACCTCCACAACCTCGATCACCACCCCCATCCTAACACGAACCACCCCCAAGCCCCAACGCCTCAACCCCCTCCGCTCCGCCCGCCTCGTCCTCGACAAAGAAAACGCCCTGATCCTCACCTACGGCGCCCTGCTCTACGCCGGGATGGCCGCCGTGCTAACCACACTGACCACAACCCTCGCCACCCACTACGACTTCAACACGATCCAAATCGGGCTGTGCTACCTGCCGATGGGGCTGGGCAGCCTCACCTCGCGGTACACCGTGGGGTTCCTGCTGGACCGGACGTTCCGGCGGCACGCGCACGCGCAGCAGCTGCGCATCATCAGGAACACGCAGCAGGACATTAGTGCCTTCGACATCGAGCGCGCGCGCCTGACCGTCGCGATCCCGCTCGCCTACGCCGCGGCGCTCGTCTTCGTCGCCTACGGCTGGGTCATGCAGGCCCGCGTCTCGCTGGCGGGGCCTGTGCTCACCCTCTTCGTCGGCAGTCATCTCCTGACCGGGGCGTTTACCGCCCTGAGCACCCTCATCGTCGATCTGAACAGGGGTAGTCCCGCGACGGCTGTGGCGGCGAATAATCTCGTCCGGTGTTTGTTGGGTGCTGGGGCCACGGCCGGGGCGGCGCCGGTGATTGAGAGGATTGGCATCGGGTGGATGGCGGTGGTGATGGCGGTGGTGTGGGTGGTGGCTAGTCCGTGTTTGTGGGGGGTGTATTTGTGGGGGTTTGGGTGGAGGAGAGCGAGATCGGGGATGGGGGAGGGGGAGGGAGTAGAGGTATAGGATTGTTTTGTGGTGGGATTGGGATGTTGGGCGGATGGAGTATTGTTTTGAATTATTATCTAGTGGGGACGTGATTTATCTTTTGTACCAGCCAAAGGGGTAAAAGTTGTATAGTATCTTAATGTCTTGAGATTGGGCGGGTGAAGTCGGGGGGTGAGTTTGTTACCAGGAAGTTGAAAAAAAGGGGGGTCCGGGGGTTCTCCCCCGGGACGGTACATTCCCCCAGCACTTAGAACTAAGGTTACTGGGAAGCTGAAAGAAAAGGGGGGTCCGGGGGTTCTCCCCCGGAACGGTAAACTGTGGTCCTTAGGTAGGACTAGGCAGCCTAAGATATCTATAATGAAAGATTCCCGGGGGACCCCCCTTGTGATTGTGGTGGGTGGGTGAGTTTGGTTTGGTACATGTAAGGTAGTGAGTGAAGAGTAAAGTAGTACAGGTGAAGTAGTAGGTAGAAAGTGTTGTTGTGCTGGGGGAGAGGGAAAGACGTAGTCCGTCCACTGATCGTCAATCAACCCCGCGTTATGACGTGGTCGGACAACCCCTCAGCTGGTTCACTTAAACAGTTAATTGATACTATGTACTCCGTAATGAGGTAGCATCTGCAACTACCCTGCAGTCATCACATGCAGCTAGAATAAAGGTGACAGCTTAGGGCACGCGGAGCTTGGACCGCACTGCACAATGGCCTTATCTTCCGACGCTGGAGGCGGGGTAGAGTAATCCGACCACGATGATAGGGCTACCCTGAAGCATTCACACAGCGGGGAAACCATCTCGCATCCGTGGTAGGGGTCCGTCCACCCGTGATTCGACCATCGTGACGGGGGTCCAGATTAAGTCTCACAGATCAGCCGGTCATTCGTGGGCCTACACTCGTATTCCACCCACGGAGGGGGGTCTATATATACGTGCTCTCTGCGCGACGATCCCCACCGACTCGTGTCTATCCTCACACACGCCAACATGGAGGTACTAACCGCGACGAATGTCTCCCGTGTGGGAATCGGGCTATTGGCGTATCTCGTCCTGCAGACCCTGTATCGCCTGTACTGGCATCCTCTACGCCGGGTGCCGGGCCCCAAACTGGCAGCCATCAGCAGTCTCTACGAATTCTACTACAACTGCATTCAGCACGGCCAGTACCACTTCCAACTCGTCAAAATGCACAAACAGTATGGTACGTTCCTCACCACGCCCTCGTCCCCTTCTGCAACCCCACTCTCACCCCCTCTCCCCCCGCAGGCCCCATCGTCCGCGTGGGCCCCAACGAAGTGCACATCATCGACCCGACCTTCTACGAAGAGATCTACAGCGGCAGCGCGCGGCGGCGCAACAAGACGCCGCAGTACGGCCCGCAGTTCGGGATGCCGGACTCGCTGTTCTCGACGATCGACCACGCGCACCACCACGCGCGGCGCGCGACCATCAGCCACTTCTTCTCGAAGCGGTCGATCCAGTCGCTGTCGCCGATCACCGAGCGGTGCGTGCTGAAGCTCATGCAGCGGCTGCAAGAGTTTCACAACCACAACACAGTCGTGCGGCTGGACGACGCCTTCGCGGCCATGACCTCCGACGTGATCACCTACTACTCCTACGGCCAGAGCCAGGGGTTTCTCGACGATGCGACCTTCCGCAGCGAGATCCGCACCCTGGTCAACGAGCTGGCCGCCACCAGCCACCTCAACCGCTTCGTCCCGCTGCTGTCGACGCTGCTGCGCCGCATCCCGCCGCGCTGGCTGGCCGCCCTCCAGCCGAGCCGCGCCGCCACCCTCGACTATCTGGCCAGTATCTACGCGCTGTCCGCGCAGTCGGCCGTCCCAGCCGCCGCAGCCGCCGCCGCCGCCGAGACGCACCGCAAACCCGCGAAGCACGCGACCATCTTCGCGCAGCTGTCGGACCCCAGCATCCCGGCCAGCGAGCGCACCCGCGCGCGCTTCCAGGACGAGGCGGTGCAGTTCCTGCTGGCGGGCACGGAGACGACCTCGAGTGTGCTGACGTATGCCGCGTACATCCTAGGGAGCCGGCGGGAGTACGTGGAGAGGTTGCGCGCCGAGTTGCGGACCGTGCTGCCGACGCCGACGAGCACGGCCAGTTGGACCGAGTTGGAGAAGTTGCCGTTTCTGGTCGGTCGCGCCCCATGCGCACACCACACACTGCACCCCGCAGACCTGCCACTCTTGCCCGAAAGATACTGATGAAGCGATGTGACCAGACGGCCATCATCACCGAGTCCCTCCGCTTGGCCCCGCCCATCATCCGGCTACCCCGCGTCGCGCCGACCGAGACGCTCGTCTACCACGGCTACAAACTGCCGCCTGGGGTATGTCCCCACTCCCACCCCTACCCTGAAAGAGCAAGCAAGCTAACAAGCCAGACGGTCCTCGGCGCCTCGGCGTGGTTCATCCACCGCGACCCGACGCTCTTCCCGGACGGCGACACCTTCGACCCGGAGCGGTGGCTGCAGGGCGAGAAGAGCGAGCATCTCAAGCGGTACATGGTGGCGTTCTCGAAGGGGAGTCGCGGGTGTGTGGGGATCAAGTGCGGTCTCTCTCTGCAACTGTGCTTTTGGGGGGGGGGGGGGGGTGTATCCAGGAAAGAGATAGCTAACCGTTGGGTTGGTCACTGGGCTAGTCTCGCGTACAACGAGCTGTACCTGGCGCTGGCGTACCTGGTGCGCCGCTTCGAGTTCGAGCTGTTCGACACCACGCCCGCGGACATGGAGATGGTGGCCGAGACGGTGCTGCAGGTCACCCGCCGGGGCTTTCCGACCGTCTATGCGCGGATTACCGGGCTGGTGCGGGAGTAAGCGGTTCGCCCCCGGATGTACATCCCCAGCACTCAGAACTGAGGTTGCCAGGAAGCTGAAAGAAAGGGGGGTCCGGGGGTTCTCCCCCGGGAATTGTTTATTATCAGTATCTTAGGTTGTCTTTGCCGTCCCGGGGGAGAACCCCCGGACCCCCCTTTCTTTCAACTTCCTGGTAAGACTTAGTTCTAAGTACTAGAGTTTACCGTTCCGGGGGAGAACCCCCGGACCCCCCTTTTTTTCAGCTTCCTGGTAAGGTATTCTGTAGTAGCACTAAACAGTCTAGATCTGACACTATATTTATTACGTAGTACACTGTAGGTTTACCAGGATGAGCTTTCCCAGGAAGCTGAAAAAAAGGGGGGTCCGGGGGTTCTCCCCCGGGACGGTAAATCTAGTACTCGGATTGCGGGGCCGTGGTGGACGTCTAATCGACCTCATCCGCGCCTTCGGGCGTCTCGTCCGCCCCGTCCAGCACCACCGTAAACCCGATCACGAGGTACTCCTGCCCGGTGGCGCGGTTCTTCAGCACGTAGCGCAGCACGTTGTTCTTCTCGCTGACATACTTGCTGATGTTCAGAGTGATGCCGGGGACGTGGATCGCGAATTCTGGCGCCGTCAGCTCAGCTTCTCCTTCCCACCCACCCATACTCCAACCCTAAGACAAAGAAGGGGGGGGGGGGATATAACTGGAACACACCCTCAAAATCCAGATACGGATTCCCAAAGTCCGCCTCGTACACTCTCCCCGCCTCGAACACAAACCCCCGCCGCCTCTCCTCGTCGCGGAAATGCTTCGTCCGCGCCGCCGCCTCCCCCGGCAGCCCGTATCGTTCCCGCACCTCCGCCCCGGACCCCTCCGCCCCCTCCAGGACAAGCGGATCCGCGCCCGGCGCTGTCTTGGTTTCACCGCGGGCGGGGGAGATCGCCTCCCCAATCCGGAACTGGTTCCACGATGCTAGCGCCGGGCTGTATAGGTAGGGTTTGTCGGCGTACGCGTCGCCGTCGATGGAGGGGTCGAGCATTGTCTTCACGACCTTGAAGGCGGCGCCGAAGCCGGGCGGGAGGTAGTCGCGGATCGGGTGGTCGAAGTCGTTGCCGAAGAGGAGGTCATCCCCGTTGAGGTCTTGGTGGAAGGTCAGCGAGAGGGTGATGCTGTAGCGGTTGGCGGAGGTGGCGGGGTGCGTGAAGTAGGGGTGGGATTTCGGGGAGGAGTCGGGGTAGCCTGCACTTTCTGTGTTAGAATCGGTGGGTGGTTTTCCTTTTCTTTTTTTTTTTTTTGCTTCTTGTTTCTATTGCGTGGATTGTGGAGTGGATTGTGGCCTGGATGGGAGAAAGGGGCAGTACCGGTGTACTCCTTGATGCGCACCCAGATGTCGGCGGTGAGGTGCGGGCTGCGGATGCGGATGGGCGAGGGTCCGTTGACGTGCACGAGTTGGTGGGTTTGGGGGTCGTAGCGCGGGCCGGCGGTGATGCGGAGGCGGTGGTTGTGGGTTGGGGCTTTGTTGCTGGTGAACATGGTGGTGGTTGTGGGTGCAGGGGATGGGATGGGATGGGATGGGGTTTGAGAGATGTCTGTGGACGATTGTTGGAGATGAGATGAGCAATAAAAAGGAACTGCGCTGGTTGCTGGTGATGACGTAGGTGGGGTAGCTCTTATCTTAACGCCCTTGGTGAGATCAGTGTTGATCAACCATACACGTGAATGCCATCCATGGCAGTGCGACAGTGAAATTTTATAGTATTTAAAACTGAGTATTACCAGGAAGTTGAAAAAAAGGGGGGTCCGGGGGTTCTCCCCCGGGACGGTAAATTCTAGTATTTAGAACTGGGTATTACCAGGAAGCTGATAGTGCAATAATCACCATATGCAGCACTTGTCTACCTCGTACCGTCAGGGTGCCCTGTTTCGCAGATGGAAGCTGGCCCGAACAGGAAAAGTGGATGCCGGCAGGGCTGATATCATACTTACGCCGTGTTGACACCCGCCTATTTAGATATGCCGCCAACACCCCCAACCCTCTAGTTTCATTCTTCAGCACATACACATTCATACATAGTCATAATGCAGTCAGTCCTCCAGCCCATCATCGGCCCCAGAAAAGAGATCCACGACCTCACCGGTCGCGTGGCGCTCGTCACCGGCGGTGCCTTGGGGATCGGGTAAGCGACCCCGATTATCAATCATCAATTGATCATGCTGAGCGAAGAATGTAGCTACGAGGTCGCCCGCGCCTTCGTCCTCAACGGCGCCCGCGTCCTCATGGTCAACCGCAAAGAGGAACAGGGGCAGTCGGCCATTGAATCCATCAAGAAGGAAGCCGGCGAGGGCGCCCAGATCGAATGGGTGTCCTGCGACATGGGCAACCTGAAGGAGGTGCGGGAGGTATTCGAGGGGATCCGCCAGCGAGAAGAGCGTTTAGATCTGGTAGACCCACACCCACTGCCCCAACCATTCCTGTAGCCATTGTCACTTCACTGGCATGGCGAGAGACGCCACTAACCACCTGCCCTGGCACGCGGCTCAGCTCATCCTCTCCGCCGGCATCAACGCCAACCAATACGGCGAGACGGCCGACGGCATCGACCGCCACTTCCAGGTCAACTGGCTGGGCCAGTTCTACGTGGTCAACCAGCTCTACCCGCTGCTCCGCAAGACGTCGAACCTGCCCGACACCCCGGCGCCGCGCATCGTCTTCGAGTCCTCGGAGCAGCACCGCAACGCCCCGCCCAACGTGCACTTCGCCTCGCTCGCCGAGCTGAACAACCCGGAGGTCGGCAACACGCAGCTCTACGGCCGCACCAAGCTGGCGATCATCCTCGGGGTGAAGTACGGGCTGCTGGACCGGGTGATCAAGCCCAACGGGGATAACATCTATGCGCTGTCGGTGCATCCTGGCGCGGTACGTTCCCCTATTCGCTGGCTGGGTGGTTGAAAGTGTGCCAGTGGTGCTGATCAGGACAGGTGAACACGGCGATGCAGCAGCAGTGGAAGGACGCGTACCCCGGGATCGTCGGGAACCTGCTGACCAAGGTGATGCTGGCGGCGGGCCGCAACGTCGAGCAGGGCTCGTTCAGCGCGCTGTGGGCGGCGACCAGCCCCGAGGTCGAGCGCAACGGCTGGAACGGGTATTATTTCAGCGATGTCGCGCAGCCCGGCAAGGAGACCGGCCAGGCGTCGGATCCGGTGCTGGGCGCCGCGCTGTGGGATCTCAGCCACCGGCTGATCCGAGAGAAGGCCGGGGAGGATGCGGTCGTGGATTGGGGGAGTGCTTAGGTGCTTCGCGTGCTTAGCTGGATTGGGGGTCATTGTGTAGTGGTTAATGTAGTTTTTGTTGTAGCATTGACGGTCATCTTAATTGATTCAGGGTTTTTCATTGAGTGTTACCAGGAATTTGAAAAAAGGGGGGTTCCGGGGGTTCTCCCCCGGAACGGTACACCCCCAAGCACTTAAGATTAGGGTTGTTGGGAGCATACCGTCCCGGGGGAGAACCCCCGGACCCCCCTTCTTTTCAGCTTCCTGGTAAATGCTCAGTCCTGAGTGCTGGGGAATATACCATCCCAGGGGAGAACCCCTGGAACCCCCTTCTTTTCAGCTTCCTGGTAAATACTTAATCTTGAATACTGGGGAATATACTGTTCCGGGGGAGAACCCCCGGACCCCCCTTTCTTTCAGTCTTCCTGGAAAAGCGCATTCTGGTGAGTATAGTTTATAATACATAATAATTATCAATATTATACTTAAAACTATGTAATGCTACTACAGATAAGCCTCACCAGAAAGTTGAAAAAAAGGGGGGTCCGGGGGCTCTCCCCCAGGACGGCAAATCTAGTATTTAAGATTAAGATATAAAGTATAGTATGGTAGATACTACCCCTTCGCCCGCACACTGGACATACTCGCCCGCGCGGCCGTCCCCAAGCGCCGCGACGCGACCACCACTCCCGCGGCGAGCACCGTCCCGGCGTAGAAGAAGTACTCGACGTACATCCGGGCCTGCTGGCCGCTCACGATGTTCCGCTCCTGCTCGACGGTGGCAGCTGTCCGGAATGCAGGGCCCTCCACGTACCCGACCAGATCCGTCAGGGCCAGCCCCACCGACGAGACGATCAGGAGGGGGATGAAGATGCCGAGTTCCTGTCGGACGTTAGCAGAGCCTACCACCAAATAACCCCAGTAAGATCAAACAGTATGTGGTCTCTCGAACGTCCCAGGACACCACAGGGAAAGACAGGAATGCAGAAACGAAGGCAGAAACGAAGGGAAGGAGGGAGGAAGGAGGACAACGCACCCCACGGCGCAAATGGCGCGCCGAGCACACGGCCCAGCCCATGCGGGCCGCCGCCAGACTCATGCCCAGCACCTCGACCACGAACACGGCCACCCACAGCCGCTTCTCCGTGCGCTGCCAGCGCTGCAGCTCGGCGAACGGATACCGCGTGGGGTGGACGATGCGCTCGACGAGACGCGTCTGCACCGCTAGTGCGGCGAGCAGCAACCCCGCCAGCACCGCTATCAGGACGGAATGCGGGATGCGGATCCACCGATCGATGGTCTTGTGGCTTGCGCCGTGGTGCAGCCGGCGACAGAGCGGGAGGAGGATCAGGGCGAAGAGGGCGAGTTTGCCGAGGGCGAGGAGCCAGGTTATCGGGAGGAGGGCCTGCGTGGTGTCGGCCGGGGTGAGGACGGCGCATTCGCTCAGGGTGGTCATGATTACTGCCAGGGTTTGGGCGCTGCGTCTCGTTGATTCGATTAGGGTGGTTTGAGTTGGGAGAGGGGGTGGGGCCCTGCGTACAGCAGCATGAATGTTACGGCGAGGGCGAGGAGCAGCCACTGCGCTATCGATTTACGCTTGTCCTCGCTGGTGAGAAACCGCGCGGCGGTGAAGAAGAACAGCCCCAGGAACAGGACAAGGTAGACCGCGTAGCAGACGATGGTGATGCGCGCGGTGCTGCTGGAGAAGGCGTGGTGGGCGCGGCATTGGCCGCTCTTTGCGCGGGGGAATACGCCCCCGTGGCTGGCGGGCTGGGCCATAGTATTCACTCCTTCACATTAAAGGAAGAAAGAAAGAAAGAAAGAAAGAAAGAAAAAGTCAGAGGGGCATGGGAGTATAAGTATACGGAGACAGCAAGCGACTTAAATTAGCTAGCCCAGTCCACCACGCATGCTGGGCACGGGGCAAGCGCAGGGACGTCGATCGCGGGAAGTTCGCGCTTCTGATTGGGTCCAACTAGCCCAGAAATACGAGCAGGCGCAGCTTAACCTCGCAATACGAACCCTAGTTTCAGACCGATGCCGGGACCACCAGCTGATCGGGCCAACTGACAGGTGGCGGATGATCGACCATTGCCTTTTTCTGTACTGTACTGTACTGTACTCCACTGCACGGGACGTTCTCTCTCCTAAAGTGGTCTTGGAAGGTGACTACTTCTCATACTCCGCCAGCGCCCAGTCCAGCAACGCAGGATACCACCGCCGCCCCACATCCTGATGGCTCATGACCCGATGGATCAGCGTGCCCTCGCCCACCCTCCCCTGGAAGATGCGGTTGAACGTCGCCTCCGCGTCCGACCGCACCGTCTCGTCGCGCACCAGCGCCCGGATATGCGCCGGGATCGCCAGGGCGCGGGCCCCGCTCTCCGCCGACAGATCCAGGCTCATCCCCTGGAACACGGGGATGGAGAAGCGCGGCCCGAGGGACGTTCCTTGTGCGTCGACGAAATTCTCCCTGGCCAAATTCACCCGGTGCGTCGTCGCCGTGCACACGCCGCCCGTGATCGCCTCGAGCGCGCGCCCGATGTTCACGACCAGCGACCCCGGCAGCGGCGCCGCCGCCACCCACTCCCCGGCCTTGTTCTGCACCTCCAGCCCCGTGTGCGGCGTGGCCTGCAGCAGGAACGTGAGGAACTCCGAGTCCTTGTGCGCGCCCACGCCTTGGGATTCGGACGCATCGCGGGGAGGCGGGTACTTGATCAGCTTGAGCTTCTGCTGGATCGGGTCCTCGAAGAAGCGGTCGAGGGCCGTGGGCGCCATGTCGAGCGCTTCGGAGATGAGGCCCCGGAAGGCGGCGGCTAGGGGATGGGTTTCGGCCAGGTAGGCCTCGACGGCGCGGCGGAAGCCCGGGATGGCGGATTCGTCGGGCCACTGTGCAGTTAGTTGGGTGGTTACACTGGGTTGAAGGTAGAAATGTACCTGGTTGGGGCCGCGGATGTTGCGGTAAAGGGGGGCGTCTGGACTTGGGGCAGGGAGCTCGGTCGCAAACTGGCGAGACTGGTCAGTGGTGTATGTCCATACATACAGTACAGGAACTTCATGATGTATCGGCACGCACATCGAATTGTTCGCGGTAGTCGGTCTGACGCGCGGTGGTTTCGGCCCCTAGTCGCGAGTATCCCAGGAAGTGTTTGCTGTTGACCATCTCAATCTCCAGCTTTTTCTCGAGCGGTAGATCGAAGATGGCGGTGGTTTGTTTGATCAGCTCGTCGCGGACGGCGGGCGCGATCGGGGCGTTGACGAGGTAGAAGAAGCCCACGTGGACCAGCGCATGGCGCAGATCGGCGAGGAACTGGGGCTTTGTGGTGGGAGCAGTGACGAGAGCATAGTCAAGGATTGGGATAGCGGTGAATGAGGGTGTATCTACAGTCATGGTGGAAGAAGAATGAAGATGAGGTGGTTGGAGATGATAAGATGAGTGAGGGGTTCATTTCCCGGTCGGCAGCGGCGATCTCGGGCGGGGAAGGGAACGAAACATCGTTTGGCGTCATCCCCAACACCAATGGCGAGCCTCGACCACTGGACTTTCTGCGATGGTGTATATTGTTGCACTGTACGGATACTCTCCACACCACCTGCTAGAAGCCACGTTGATATCTACTAGATAGTCTATATGGAAACCACTCTAAGTCAAGAAATCCAGCCATAACCAGCCACTTCCCTTCTTCCTTGCTCACCCACCCTTAACCCAAAGTCGCACAGTGATTCTCATCTCGCGCATCTGGAGATGGAAATCCGCGTATATCCTTCAGTCAGCGCTCCGTCCTCAAAACACCCATGCTGCAAACACTGTCAGCCCGACTGCTCCTCCCGATACAGCTCCTCAATAGCCTCCAGAGTGAGCAAAGGCTGCACCTTCGGTCCAAAGAGCTCTCGCATCTCCACCAGCTGTTCTGAAGTCAGTGTCTCCTCATGTGCACGATGCCAATCAACTAGCTCCTGCAAGGCAGTGACAAATTGAGCAGGGAACAGGACTTCCAGAAGTTGTCGCAAGGAGATGCGGGTCCCAAACTTCTCGGTAAGACAAGTGAGCCACCGACTTCCCTGCGCCAAAAGTGTTTCGTCCCGGAGCTCCAAGCTCCAAAGACTGTAGGTTACCTTGAGGGTCGCCCGTTGGTACCGAGACCGTGGCGGATGTTTGTCTTCGCCTTCCATCCCGACGGGGCTCGTAAGATAGCGCATAGTAGGTTCGTGGATTGCCACCATAGAGTAGGAATAAAACGGTGAGGGGCAGGGAGGACGCCAGCGTTGTCGCGTGAAATACCGGCTGCGAACAGAAATACTCGCCGTTGAGATGGTGGAGTCGTACTTGGACGGGTTGCGCAGGGAATCTCTCTGCTTCAAGTATCCCGTGATCGTTTGGACACGGTCCCCTTCAAACTCGCCTATGCCGCCAATAAGAATGGCTATCGTATGGGTAAGATAAACACTGTCCGTTTCTCTCAACTTGCGAAATGCCGCAAACACCTCATGGTCATCATCGATTACTGGTCATGACCCGCTCAAGGCAGCCTGCGATTGTTTGGGAAACAGCAGAGGTATGAGCTCCAGCCATGGAGACAGAATAGAATGCATCAGCCCTCTCGCACCAGCCCGCGAAAGCTCTTCTGAAGCATCCGGCCGTGCTTCCAAAAGAAGAATCTGGCTAGCACCAGGGATTTGTTTGTCGACCACAGCTCGAGATGCTTTTCCGTTGCCTTATCTTGGCAGATGTACTTCATCAGAGTGGACTTGCCCGACCCTGGCTTTCCGGAAATATGAAATATGCCGTCGCCCTCTTCAAACCAGCCAATGAACCTGCGGCGGGCTCGTTCGTGGAGAGCCTCCTGGGAGTCGGGATTTTGGTGGTCCAGTTTCTTGTTTGGCTTCCTAACAGCCACGTGAACGTGGCATCATGTGCCGCATCGACGTTATTGAACCTTTCGTACATCCCTTCGAACCGCAGCGCATCCAGGATAAGACTAGAACGGACACCCAAGGAAGCTTAGTCTGATATCGCCCACCAAGTTCTGAATCTTGTCTCGAACTCCAGTATCGTGAGCCACTGCTGTCGCTAGAGCTCGACGCAGTGCAGCGACACTCTCCTGAAGCGAGGTCATTTCCGCCTGACTTGAATTCCCATGTTGGACGAGCGTGCGTGTCCCTTACACAAGCGAGAGAGTTACAAAAATTCAGACCCGGAGGACATTGAGGACTGAGGAGGCTTGATGAGCCAAGCACACGAAAGGAATCATCGCATGTTCAGAGTTGCCCTCGAAGCTGTGAACGCCAGGTGTGAGGCTATACAATAAGATCATAATAATGGTGATGGTAATATGGTGAGGTTTTAAGGGCTTTCCAACGAAGAGTAAGCCAGGGACATGGTCAAAATCAACTAGAGGTATTGTTCGCCCTGCTAGACGGTCTTACCTACTGGGTGGTGCAGCTATCAAGAAAAGAAACACTAGGGAACCAGGTTTTTGTAGAGGGACTGCTTTCAGATAAAGCATTCACTTCCCAACAAGGCACCCAGTCTGGTTTTCCGTCCGCCGCTTCTCATCTATTTAATCCATCTTCGCCTCCTCCCCTCCTCCCCTCCTCCTCTCCTCTGTCAACTTCTCGGTCTTTCTTCCCATCAGGCTTAGTACACCATTGTACAAGCAATCCTTCCGCACCGGCACCCCGCTGTACACCGCGGTCTACAGTTCTCTTCGGGCTCCAGCTTCGTCCCGCTCCGTCCAACTCCGTCCAGCTCCGTCCAGCTCCGTCCAGCTCCGTCCAGCTTCTTCCCGCCTCTCCCAGCCCCCCCTTCCCAATATCTGACTACTTTGATCGCCATGAGCATTGAGCTCCCGGCCGTTGAGTCTGGCCCTTCTGACATGGCTGCACCCGGTCCCGGCCTTTGCCCCGAGCTGGTTCCGTATGATCCGAATACGGTCTGTCCCGACTCGAAGCAGTTTTTCTCGGTGGTTGAGACATCAGCGGAAACGAATCCCGCCGGCCAGCCCTATGATCTCGTGCGCATGACGGCCTTCGGTCACCGCGCCCTGGCGGCCATGTTGACCAACGACACCCAGCGGGCGGTCTACATGTTCCCGGTCTTCCAGTTCTGGCTCGCGCAGGACAGTATCTCCGTGGATCAGGTCCGTCCTCTAGCCCTACCCTACCCAACACTGTTAATGTGATGTCCTGGCCTTTTTCGCCCCCCTCTAGCTCCGATCCCCTTCCTCCCGCCTAGTCGATGCCCTTCTGCTTGCCAGCCGCGGTATTCTCTGTCGCGACCCCTGCACGCACGACACTGGTGCGGTGTTCCGCGACGCGTTCCACCTGCCCGGCTACTGGGGTGCGTGCTGCGCCGGCTGCCGTCTCGCCAGGGCTGATCGCTCCTGCTCCGCTCGGGATAGCTACCCGCAGAAGTACCAACCCCCGGCCCGCAAGCAGGCTACCTTGTTGTCTATCCTGCAGGAGCTTGAGGGCTAGATCGCCCCGCACCCCTAGCATACTGGCCGGCCGGTTCCTGGTCAGAATGTTTGGTTATCATCGGCGATTTGAGGTCTCAGGGTAGGCTTTCTGGAACGTGGTTCTTAATTTTCTTAGTGGTCGGGTTGGTTGGTTGGTTGGTTGGACTAGCTACGTTGCCGCATATAAACAAGGTGGGAAAAGGCCTTCCAGTTTGGAATCACGTGGCCGGATGAGCGACGCTGACAGTTATGAACCGGCACTGCTTGTAATCATGTCTTCGCTTTTCTTCCCTCTTCCCTTTTTCTTCCAAACTGCGCAGACGGCGTGGTGTGTGTATCGAACCCCAGTCCCCACTATCCGACAATCTCCCAGTAACAAACAAGATTCGAATGCGAAGCCTATGAACTGTATCAAGGATAAACCAGGAATGTCACAGCAAAGTGCGTACACATGTAAACCAGAAGTTTGAATTCTATTTCGTAAGAAAACACCAATCACAGCGCGGAGTACCAACTCTCGAGCCCAGAGCCCTAGGGCGCTGGAGCTGAGCCATCCAGAACACCGATCTATCGTCTACCCTCCTTTCGACTCCGCCGAGAAGTATTCCGTGGACGCGCAACTATGCCACGTCTCCGACGCCGCAGCGGACATCGTCGTCGGTATCATTCAGACCGTGTTCGCGCGCGTCGCCTGGGATGCCCTTCCACGAGCGTTAGCAGAGCCACGATCCTCCGGGTCGGTAGATGAATACCCACCCGCATCCCCCGCAATGGGTTCAAGCGGCCGCGGCGTCCCTTCCCGCGAAGCGGTAGTAGCAGTATCGAACTCCCCCTCTCCCTCTCTCTCTCCCTCTCCCTCTCCCTCAGTATCCTGCGAGGCACCCAACGGCGGCGACGGCCACACAACCGCATTCACATTCTCCGCCACATGCGAGAAGAACCGCGTGGTGAGGAACTCATCGGCCCACCAATCGAACTGGGTGCGGCCCTGGCGCTGCCACCGGGTCGCGACGCGCTGCGCCTGGCCGTGGCCAGCACCTCCACCTCCAGCGTCAGCGTCAGCGTCAGCGTCAGCGTCAGCGTCAGCGTCGGCGTGCGAACCCCGCGCCTCAAACGTCCAGAACATGACCTGGTTGCCGCCGAGACAGCCGCCGCCGGCCAGCATCATCGCCGCCGGGATGCGGTAGTTGGGGTCCGCCAGCGCGCTGCGCCAGAAGAGCAGCAGCTTGGTGATGCACCAGCCCGGGTCGGTGCTGGGGCCGTGGATGAACCAGAAGAACGGCCGGCCCCGGAGGAAGGCCACGAAGGTCTGGATGTCGACGGGGTGTGCCGGGTCCGTGCCCGTGCCCGACGGGACTTGCTGCACGATGTCGAGCAGCCCGTAGTCGCCGAGCGGGTGCAGGCGGCTGGTGATGCGGTCGCGCCAGCAGGGGATCTCGGGGACGAGGTGTGACATTGGTTTGGGTTGGTTGTGTCTCTTGATTGTGGGATGTTGGGTTTGATGTGGATGTGGGGATATTGGGTGAGGGGCGAGGAAGGGGGATATGCGGAGAAGGGGGTTTATATCTCGCATGTCTGCTTGTTGGGGGAGGAAAACGCTCTTGTGCAGATGTCTTTCAGTGTTCTCATGTGTTGTCTGTTACGGAGAACATAGGGAAGGCCTTTGTTGTGGTGGTGTTCGGTGATGCCGGCAACCGAAATGTTCCATTACTCTTTGTCGCGGGCCTCATGGCTGGTCGGTCGCATGGTCTGATCTTGTTCACAAAAGGTGTGTGAAGACGATCGTGCGGTGGTTGTGAACCTATCCCTACAAGATGCACTTCATCAGCTTTATTAGAAGACGTTCGAAGTGTACCGTGCTCACTTTGATATACAATGGCCGAGGCTGCCCGACTAAACCAGCCACCATGTCTGAGGGTGGGTATTTCCGGTGCCTCTTTCTTGGTTAATGAAAGGATACACATCCGTGGAGATGAAACACTATCCCAGATTAAGCAGAACATCCTTGAGAAACACAAATCTGAGGTGCCGAGGCTTATGACGTCAGTAGAAGCGTGCCGGATCTCAAAAGACATAACACCGAAATCTTCATTCGTTATGGACCTCAACTCCAACCACTAAAGCACTACCCAAAATCAATCGTGTCTTCATCGATCTATTACTATCAACAGATATCCAGGACTATCAACATTTGTACAGGAAGTCTCCATCCCAAATCACTCCCATCTAATAAGCCAAAAACATAGTCACCGCAAAGGCCAAACCGGCCGCTGAGCGGTGCAGCATACTCTTACTCGAGCCGCTGGTCGTCAGGTACAGGGTGGGCTCGTACTCCGACGGCACGGTGCTGTTGGTCGTGCCGTTCCAGCAGTAGTCGTTGAAGCAGGTGGTGCAGATGTCCGGCAGGGTGGTGTTGGTGCGGTAGGTCGAGCGCTGCAGGATGGCGCAGGCAACACAAGAGGTCCAGTTCGAGTCGAGGGTGCCGTTGCCGCGGGTGACCACATTGTAGCCGTTGGTGATGACGTTGTCGCGCTCCTCGTCCGAGTAGGTCAGCTTGAAGGTGGAGAAGTTCGACTCGTAGGTGTACGGCGAGTTGGCGAGGTACACGACGAGCGGCGCAGGACCAGACAGGTTCTTCGGGTCACAGCCAAAGAAGGTCGGGCGCTTGTTCAGGCCCAGGTTGACGAAGGTGTTCACATCCGGGACGGGAGGGAAGACGGTGCCGTTGGCGATCCCGGAGCTGTTCAAGCTGCGCTGGTAGGTGGCCACCAGCGACGTTCCATTGGGCCAGTAGGAGTCGGTGTCAGCAGAAGAATCGATAGCAAAAATCACATCCACGTGACGGTCGGGCTGGATGAGCGGGTGCAGCGGGATGTTCTCAAGATCCTCACCACCATCGACAACATCCAAGGTGGCAGCGGTGGCATAATCCTCGCTGGCCTCACGGTACCCGTAGAAGGGGTTGGGGGAGTACACGGCAATGTCGTCACCCCGCTCACCCAGGTCTTCCAGGATGTCGGTCAAGGCAGTCTTGAAGATCGTGGGGATGTCGGTACTGTTGATCTGCAGCAGGAACTGGTTGAAGAGAGTGGAGGAGGAGCCCATGATGAAACCGGCATTGTCAAAGCCACGCACGCAGGTGCCGTTCTCCGACACGCTGCCGTTCTCGAACCTCGAACCGAGGTACTGCAACGGAGCGAAGGCATAGACAGACGGATCCCAAGAGCCGAACTCCCACGGGTTGACCTCGTAGACCGTCGCATTGGTCTCAACGATGACCTCGCCGGGGTTGCGGCCATCCATGACGACAATAGGCATGGGGTACTGGCCGTTCTTGAAGTCGTCCATCAGGGAGATGGAGGACCAGGTGTAGTCAGCACCGCCGTCATCCTTGGAGGAGTTGACCAGCTGGAAGGAAAGGGCACGGCCCCAGTAATCCGAGAAGGAGGTGTTGAAACCGGCCCCCGACTTCCCGTCCACCTGGTCGGTGATGGTGTCCCAGTACTCGTAGGTGCTCAGGACTTGAATGGTGTCATAGTTAGGGCCCTCGAGCAGAGACTTGGAGAAACCCCAGACCCGGTCGCTGGCCTGCAATTCGCTGATAGAGGAGAAGTTGTTGACGAACATCGACCCGACCAGCCAGCTACCACCACTCAGACCAGCCACATAGGTAGCCGACTGCAGCAGACCCCCCAGCTGACCGGTGTTGGTGGAGTTCTCCGTGCGGCTGTCGAAGGCCTTCAGGCCACCCGCGCCGTTAGTCAGCGCCCGGTAGCCACCCCCGGAGGCGGCGACGGCAATGTTGGGGATGTTGGAGATGTTGCTCGCGTGGGTGTTGAGATAGGAGGTGACGTCAAAGCCGCTGAGGTTCAACCGCCCCAAGAAGTCCTTCATGGGCTGCAGGGTGACATTGCGGCGCACCTTGAGCCATTCGGTCTCGTTGGTGGAGAGGTTGTCGGCATCACGGATGCTGGGGCGGGTGGACGGGCAGGTCACGTTGTCGGGGGTGTAGCCCTCGGGGGCATTGGGAAGCGCCCGAACAGCCACCTCGACCGCCGCAGGAGGCAGCGAGGCGGCCTGGACGACGCCAGCCGCTGCCGCGACAGCAAGAGACAGCTTCATGATCGACAGGGGGAGCGCGGACAGGGAGGAACCTGACCAGTGAAGGGGGGAGGAGAGAGGCAGATCAAGTCGCGAGAAAAGAGGAAGGAAAAAGGTGCGAAAGCGAAATGCCCAATTCCCTTATATTCTTCGAGAAGACCAGGCGATCTGCGGACCCCCCGGAAAGCCTTGGGCGATGCAGCTCCACTGGGGCCGAAAGAAATTGAGCTGAAAGATGGGTCTGCATGGCTGCTCACTAATCGGCTAGAAGCCGACTGCCGGCTGGCAATGCCCAAGGGGTCAGAAACTTGCGAGCAAGAGAGTGTGATTGGGACCGGAGTGGCAGTGAGTCGGCCAGCTCCATCGGAACCGCAGGCAGCAGCATTGCTCCGAAGTTATCCCTAGATGGGATGTTTATGATTTCGATCATGATGTCACGGACCAGCACCAGCACCTGCTAGCAGTGTGGGCGAATAGGGATGGACATAAGCGAATGAGTGGGAGTGGTAAACGAGTACGAGGACAGAGGAGGATGGAGACAATGGAGAGGAGAACAGGCGAACAGCACTTGAGACTAGAGAGCCTCAACCCCTGAAAGCAGTGCACAGCAGTGGAGATGGGGGGAGATTGGGTGTTCGTGCGTTGAATCAACAAAACAGAAGGCCCCAAGTGGTCCATGCCCGATCAGGCAACCCGAGCGACTAGCGCTGACTCAGCGGGGTATTTTTGGCTGTGGCTGGTGCGATGGCTAATGCGATGGCTGGTGCATAAACATGGCGGTGCATAGCTGACAGAAGTCATAAGTGCAGCTGATGTCAGCCCGATGTCAGCCAAGAGACATAATCCTTTTATGCGGTGCATAGCATAAATGGCGTCACCAGCGTCACCACCATCTCCATGACATCACCACCAGTGCAACCTTTGCCGATCCCAACGATACACTGCACATATAAAGCAGTGAATTGATCCTCAGTCGTCTCTAATCCCATCAATCTATCACGGAACTACCACAGAACTATCAGCACTCAACTTCACAACCCCCAAATCAACCACAATGGACAAACTCTCCGGACTCGCATCCAAGCTCGGCGGCAGCCACGGCAGCAGCGGCAGCAGCAACAACAACAACAACCAGGAAGACTACGTCGATAAGGGTACGTGTTCGCCAATGGCCCGTGGGTCCTTGACTTTGCCAATTCCTGCTTTGCTTCTGCCTTCATGAGATACAAAGCACCCACCCACTCCCCAACCCCTCACTGACAACCAACAACAGGCGTCGACAATATCGAGAGCCGATTCGGCGCCGACCCCCAGAAGCTGCGCTCCACCAACGAGAAGGCCACCGACTTTGCGCGCAACAAGTTCGAAAGCTCCACCGGGTAAGCTTTCTTCCCGCGACACACTATGTAAGAAGGGTCAAGCTAATCGCGACTAGCCGCAACGTCCCCGACAAGATCTCCAACTAGAAGCTCTGCATGATGTCGATGATGTCGATGATGATAACCTTATGACGACGCGGATTGCGCTTGTATGATACACCTATGATAGGATAGGGCCTGCCCTACGATAATCGCTCCTTGAATGGACAACCATAATATGATTTTGGATTGATTGCTTTTCCCTTTTGTAGTCTGTTTTCGTAGTATCTGCAGTTGAGCCACATTTGTTCGGGGTCAGTGGTTGCATTGGGTGTAGAGATCGGAGTCACCTCGACAGCAAAGAATAAACCTGCTCAGGTCGTACGTTTGAAAATTCTCCAGTATTGGCAACAGGGTAGATACGTCAAGCGGAAGAGCTGTAGGGCCAGACATCACACGTCATTGCAGCCCTCCACCTGGCACCGGGGTGCATCGTCACCTCGAGGATCCTCCCCACCCGCACAACGATTCCATGGCACAGAATCATCCCTAGCCCAAGCAACAGCGGGAAATCTCGATCGCACAAAGCTTACGATCTGAAAATGCCCGACCCAGAATTTCCGAGTGGTTCGGCCTTTCTCGGGAATCTCTCCCCCGCGTGCAGGGTATTCCGGCCACCGGAAAGACTAAATCCTGTGTAAAGATATGCCGGAATCCAGCGACTGGTACGAGAAGTTATTGGTCGCGACATCATGGATCAAAGCTTGTCGCACCTAATTCTGCGTGCTGTTTTGGGAGTGTGGCGCCGCATGCAGTGTACGCAGCAGCTATGCAGTCACTTAACCATAAAGATCCTCCTCTGGCTCGTGCAGATCGTACTTGCTCCGCATAGCTGCAGGTATCTCGTACCCCTATAAACAAGAGCATTTAAGATACAGTAGTGATGCAGAATAGAGCATCCAGTCTCAACGTTGAGTTTGAGGCTGATGGTCCAGACCCGCTCAGTCTGCCATCTGTGTACGAAACCCCATGAAATAGATATGTATACTCATTATCAACATGGTATCCCTAACCGACGCAACACGCAACAACGCAGCAAACCAACCCCCCCCCCCCCCCCCCAAACCCACAAAAAAAAAACCCCCCACACACCACCCCACCCAAACCCCCCCCCCCCCCCCCCCTCCAAATCATCAAAAATCTACATCCGCTGAAACTGCCGCAGCAACCCCTGCAACCCGACCTCCTTCTTAGGGGTCAAATACTGCGTATTCAAGCGACACAGCTGCAACCAATTGGCGCTCTGCTCGGGCATCGCGCGCCCGGCGGCGCGGTAGCTCCGCTCCAGACGCTCGTAGTACTCCTGGCTCTGGAGGTAATCGCGGGCCTCGAAGTACAGCTTGGCCAACATGTCGAGCACGGACTGGACCTCGACGGCGTCGACGCCCATGCGCGCCTCGCACCACCCCAGGTACCGCAGCAGCCAGGGCACGGCCAGCTCCGTGTGCGAGCGGTGCGCGCCCCCGAACGCGCCCAGCCCGATCCGGCCCTGCGACGCGTACATCACCCCCATCAGCGCCACGATCGCCATCGTCTCCGGGTGCTCGCCGCCCAACGCCTCCTCGCTGGCCGCCAGCGCCCGCCGGAAGGTCTCCGACGCCGTCGCCGTGCCGTCCGGCTCCAGCATCTGGCTCGCGGCCAGCAGCCGCACGCTCTTGATGGTCAGCGGGTGCGACGCGCCCAGCAGCTGGGTCAGTTCGTGCGACAGCGCGGCAACCGCCGGGCCCATCTCGTCGGCGGCGGCCGGGGTGAAGCGCCGCGCGACCAGCTGGGTGGTGGGGTCGTTGGAGCGCAGCGCGACCAGGTGCTCGGCGGTGTCGAGCAGGGCGCCGTAGACGCGAATGTGCGCGGGGCCGAGCACGTGGCGCAGGCGGTCGGTCAGCTTCTCGAGGGCCTGGACGGCCTCGGCGCGGCGGTCCAGCACCCCGTAGGCGACGGCCAGCCGGCGGCGCGTCAGCAGCGTGTCCAGCGCGTCCTCGCCGAGGCTCATCTGCTGCCGCGCCAGCACGTTGGCGCACACCGACTCGGCCTCCGCGCCCTGGCCCTGGTGCGCCAGCACCTCGCCCAGCAGGCTCTCCGCCTTCATCGCCAGCGGGTGTTTGGCGCCGAACACGCGCTGCGCGTTGCCCGCCACCCACTGCGCCCATTCGGCGGATTTCGCGTAGTAGCAGGCTTCCAGGTCGATCTCCGCCAGGTGGTACCCCACCTCCAGCGTGCTGTGGTGGTCCGCCCCCAGGTGGCGCAGGTGCTCCTGGAAGATGGCGTACTCGAGCTTGCGGGCCTCGTCCCACTGCCAGGTGTTCTTGAGGGCGGCGGCTTGGAGGGAGCGCGGGTCGGTGTCGACGGCGGTGTAGAAGGCGCCAGTGACGCGTTTGGGGACGGGCGGGGGGCTCTGCGGGGAGGGGTAGGGCATGCTGCTGTTGACGGGGCGGCGGGGCGGGATGGGCGGTGGGGCGGGGTGCGGGGAGGGCGTGGTGGTGCTGGCGGCGGAAGGGATGTACCCCTGCTCGGTGGCCAGGACCTGGTCGGCGATCTGCTTGATGTTGCCCTTGATCATCTTGTACATGGCGCCGCGGGCGCCCACCTTGCACATCTGCGAGTGGTCGGCGTCGAGCTTGAGGCGGGTCTCGCGCTGGCCGGGGAGGCCCAGCACGGCGGATTCTTCGTCGACGACGAGCTGGACACATCAGCGCACTGAGTACCTGGACCGTTTCGATGCAAGTCCGTCGAGAACGAGTACACAGGTTCAAAGGATACATACATGACTGACAGAGGCAGGCCCCACGCCACCGAGGAGCACCTCCTTCCCCTCCACAAAGCTGATCACCCGGTAGTCCTCGAGTTGGTGGGAGAAGCGGCTCGTCATCTGGCGGGTGAAGAGCGAGTTGTGCTCGAGGCTGTCGAGCAGGTCGTTGCTGGCATGGCCCTTGGCGACGAAGCGGGCCACCTTGGCGGCGATCTTGCCGAGCTCGACGCCTTTGGTGCCGCGGTGAGGGCATCCGAAGAAGACCAGCCCGTAGGTGTTGTTGCGGATGGCGTTGTACTTGGGGTCTTCGTGGGCGTTTAAGAGGGCCTGTCAGCAGCAGGAGCAGCCGTAAGCACATTGCACCGCACAAGAACCGGTCAGAACGCCTTCTCAAGGTCTATCACAGGATGGAATATGCAAAACGTACCTGTTTGATCACCAACCCTCCCAGACTATGTCCCACGAAGATAATCTTCGGCGGTCGTACATTCTACCCACGTCAGCACAGCCTGAGTAGTTCCCTTCCCCACTCGACCCAGCCTCCATTCATGCCCTCTCAAAAACAGCATAACCCCCCAACTACCCTCCCCACTACCCTCCCAACAAGCTAAGCGAACATACCATATTCGGATCGCGCTCCAAGTCCAACAAATTCAACAACGTATTGGCATGATCCTTCACGCCGGCGGTGGACATGCTCTGCGGACTGGTGATGTTGGAGTTATAGCCATACACAAACACCCGGGCCTGGGGGATGTCGTGGGGCAGGTAGTCGCGGGGCCAGAAGGTGCCGTTGGCGTGGGTCCATGTCTCGTAGGGGTGGTCGACGCGACCGCGGGGGTTGAGGCCGTGGACGAAGACGAAGCTGGTTGCTCTGTTAACATGTCACTGTCTAACGTGGATGAGTGGTGGGGAGAGGGACGTACTCGATCTTGGGCGGTCCCGTCGGGGTGAAAACCTCCTCGAGGAAGGGGAATTCGTGGTTGTCCATCTCTTGGGCCATGGAACCTTATGATGAGGATGTATTACATTAAGGGTCTGGTCTAGATGGATGACGGAGGGAGCTGGAGAGGGGGGAATCGAGGAGATGAAGAACACAGCGTGGGTAGACTCAGCCGCAGCGCCGACCAGGGTAGGGCAGGGGAGGGGAGGGGAGGGTACAGTACAGTACATGCCAGACATCATGTGAGGGCCAACATTGCCCTGCAACCACTTGAACTACCCCCGTCCTATCGGTTGTCTTTGCCTTTGAGGCATCACCCCGTATCCGACAGCACGCCAGTGACAATCCGCCCACGCCCCAGACCCTGCCGCAAAACAAGGCGTGTGGATGTTCCGCGTGCGAGGCTGGACGCACCCCCGCCGTCGTCGCGGATAGGCCAGCGGAATACGAACAGCCATGCCGCTTACTTCTTGGCTTGCCGTGGACCCCTGGCATTCACACATGCAGGACTGCATTAGAAGAGTCGTGGTCTTGTACTGGACTGTACGGAGTACCCTGATGATCATTACCAGAATCATCAGCCACAACCACAACCATAACCACAACCACTCCAGCCTTTCTCCCACCCTCACCCTCCCTCCCCTTCAATCTCATCCCTAACTACCAAGCCCCAACCACCCCCGCAACCGGAATATCAATCCCCGTGGTATACGAACTACAATCACTCAACAGATAGACATAGGCACCGCCCAGCTCGCGCGGATCCGCCAGCCGGGGCATCCCCCCGTAGTTCTCCATCTTCTGGGCCCAGTCCGGCGCGGTCTCGACGTAGGAAGTCATAGCGGTGCGCACGAACCCAGGGGAGACGCTGTTCACGCGGATGCCGTGGGGACTCCATTCCATCGCGAGGGTGTGGCACATATTGCGCACTGCCCCCACACGCACACATCCAAATCAGCTGGGGTGGCTTGGAGATCGGGGTTCAAGGAGAAGAAAAACTCACCGGCCGCTTTGGTAGCGCCGTAGGGCGCGGACGGGGCAGCCTACACATACATCTTCAATTAGCGCGACGGATGCTGATGACATGCCTCGGGTCGAGGGCTGAGAGTAGCGTACACGATTCGGTCGGTAAGCGGTCATGCTGGCCGTCATAACGATGGAGCCCTTGATGCCCAGCGCGAGAAACGTGCGAGCCGCGAGCTGGGCGCAGGAGTAGGATCCGTAGACGTTCACGCCGAACAGCCGCTCCACCTCGTCCCGGGCGAACTGCAACGCCGGCTGGTGCTGCGTCAGGCCCGCGTTGGCCACGAGCCCGTCGAGCCGGCCCGTCTCCGCGACGATGCGGTCGAGCGCCGTCGCCACGCTCGGCTCGGCGGTCACGTCCGCCTCCAAGCAGTGGAAGTTCGGGTAGCGCTGCTGCAGCGCCCGCGTCTCCTCGCCGGGGGCCATCCGGTCCAGCGAGTAGACGTGCTGGGCCGCGTTGGCGAGGCAGACCTCCGCGATGCCCAGGCCGATGCCGCGGTTGGCGCCGGTGATGGCGATGACTTTGCCGGCGAGGGTGATCTGCCAGCTGAAGTCGGCGGGGGGCATCGTGCTGACGAACGGTGGGGTAGGGGTGGGGTGGGGTGTGGGTGTGTTTGTCAGTGGGGCCTCGTCGCGAGGGGGGTGGGGGTTGGTGTTGGAGGAAGACGCCATGATGGTATGATTCTGCGGGTCGGTTGGGGGGTGGAAGGGTGGTGTTGCGATCGCTGTGCGATGGAGCGACGAGTAAAGATCAAGTGTCTGTAGGACAAGGTCTACCTTTAGAACCTGTATCCACTGCTTGCGCTGACTGGGAATCATCCATAGATATGTCCCTAGACGTGGCGAGATAAGCACCACTGTCGACTTCGACTCGAGGCTTAGCATGTGGCATGTCAGGCTAGGATTTGACTTGACGTCACGTCAACTGGTCCTTGTCCCTGCTCGCTGCTCGCTGGGTCGTAGGGCGGAGAACGCAATCGCTTGAATTCCCCGCGATCGGGGATCGACTCCGGGTCCGCCGACGCCTCGGCTCGAGGTCGAACCCCTAATCGCCAGCCTTACAATAAACTACGAGTAGTCCCCATCGCTACACTCGCTGCCGTGACTATTGCCTGAACTTATGCGACTGATATTTCCTTTCGTATAATATAATCTATAGACTAGAATACTCCATAAGCCATCAGCATGACAACGCGCGACCACGTCCAACAAGGTTCTGTCCTTTCATATATCGTAGCTCATTCTATTATACATTCAATTGTGGGCACACAGTTTCATCCACAGTCTCACGTAACACCTGCAGGGTCAGTGTCCACGCAGATGGTCTCCAAATCTTAATCTAACCCGAGTTTAATCCGTTGACCCTGACCCGGAGATCTCAAAAATGGGTTCGGAAGGTAAGAGCAGCCACAGTCAAATAACCCGAACCCACTATTCAAGTTCTTGCCCTGGCGTGCTGGGTCTTCTCTGGTATGACGGCGTGTCTGTCGCAAGCCATGTGGGGGAGTGGATAGCCGAGGATCGGCCTTAATGATCAATTAGGGAGATTGCCGAGGTCCAACCCGAGAATTTTATCCCACGGATCCAGCCAGGCTCTCTTTGGCGTACTCCGCCGCGAGGGTCTCCCGAAGCGAATAACTGGGCCAGCACACTAACCGCTCGAATTTATCGATCAGATCCAGTAATGTGGCTCGTTCATGGGGAGCGTGGACATTCATTCCCGCTACATGAGTCAGTGAGTTGCCCTTCGCACCGGAAGAGGGAGCTTACCCCCAAATAAACATTGAAGCGCCGTGAGTCCACCGGCAAGCTCGTCCTCCGCTACGGTCCGCGCAATGCCGCAAATCGTGTTCACGGCGGTCGTCAGGATTTTCTGTGCCGCCCGGTAGTCCTGGAAGTCACCGGTCGGGGGGCGATGGGAGATAACAAGGATTTTAGCGAGGCTATGGATCTGCAGAGCAGCTGCGTACGGGGGAGGATGCACCCATATGGGTGGGAAGACATCCGTGTACTGTACAGTGGGAAGGGGATTGAATTCCGCCGGCAAGTGATCCTGCCACTCCTGCAGCATACAGAGTAACTCGTTACCTCTTTCCAGCCGGCTCTGAATGTCCTTCGACATCGTTTCTTCCTGAGAAGCGTAGTTGATGCATTGAGCAAGCAGATACGATGCAAAGCAGGCTAGCTCCGGGGCAGTCCGGGAGGAGATGGGCCGCTCGGGTTTCCAGAAACTGAACAAACGCCGCCGTTGGCGCATCGCGACCCAGGCATCTTGTCGCAGCCAAATCCACCAGATCGCTTGGCGCAGGCCACCGCAGTCGCCGTTGTTATTTTGGAATCGTTGGATCCAAAACACCCCTTTCAGATGTCGTTCCCAGTCACTGTTGGATCCATCCACCATTTCATACGTGCTAATCAGCAAGGCAGTCGATATCAGCTCGCGGCTGGACGCGTAGCTCGGGTACTGCATCGCTTTGTTGAGGTAATTCAAGGTTTCATAGTAATACTGAACGGCAAGGTGGCGATCCACGGCCGGGAAATCCGCAAAACTTTTCGAGGATCCAGGGATAACGAAACCAGCACCCCGCCCTTGGTCTTTTCTCGCATGCCAAATCGACAGGTGGCGGGCCGAAAGAGCTAGAAGGGCTTTCATCACCCCCGTGTTTCTTACGGCAAGCTGAGGGACTATCGCCGCTGTGTGGCGCCCCGGGTCGTAGAAGTCGAACCAGCGGCTCACATTCCGCACAAAGTGGCTAAAGAGCAGGTGTTCCAATTCTGTCAGCTCGATTGGAGCCGGGGTGGACCATGAGGCAGGGTGATCGGGGCGGACGGGCTGCTCGTCGGTGGTTGACGTGGGTAGTCGGTTCTCCAGCTCCGGGTCGCGTCTGAAAGCTGCCGCCTGAAAACTCTCGCACTCCCTCTTGGAGCGTGGGAGAAAGTTGTTCAAGGATACCACTCCGGTGGGATGGTCTCCCGGTCGGTACGAGTCCCCCGGCGCAGGAGACAGGACCAGGCTGCGATCCGCATTGACCGCATCGTTGGCCAATAATTCGAACCAGCTGAGAGGGGCTAGTCTTGAGGAGACGGAGGAATCTGTTGCAGGAGACGGTGCTAAATCGTGAGTCGACGGTGGCGAAGTGAGATGGTTACTTTGATGGGATGGGAAGGCCGGTGTCAGCGTCTGGCTCGTTGTTGAGACACCTGGCGATGCTGATATGGAGGCGGGACGAGCCAAGGGCCCTGTTTCGGGTGCGGGACGTTGATGCTGACAAGCATCGACCAAGACCTGCAGGGGCTCATGCACTTGACTTCGCACCGGCAGGCGCTCTATTGAGGGCGCTCCATGGATGGCGAGCACAGGAGCGGTGGTTGGTCCCGAGCTGGGAGGTTGAGGATGACTCGTGGTGCCAGTGCCATAGACACAGTCACGCTGGCCTTTGGCACACGGACCGCATTGTGGGCGAGCCTGCGTTCATGTCAGCACAAGCAGACCGCAGATTGGTCGGAAGACGAACCTCGTCGCATTTGACATGACGCTTCTTGCAGATCAGACTTTTACCATCAGTACAGTCGGTCGGACAGGCGGCAAGGATTGAGAAACAGTGCTCAGACGGATCGGAAGGATTATTGGGAAGACTGACCATCCAGTGGTGGCCCGCAACCCACGGCCGCGGGATTTTCGCGGCTTCCGAATGCCACGCGAACTCCCTTGCGTAGCATCGGCCATGTTGCCTCACTCACATCATCCGGGAAGCATGAGCGGCAATATGCAGCGTTTGCGCTACCGTATACAAAAATAATAATCAAGGGCAAACAGGGGGTGGAAGCTGGAACAATTTGCGGATGGGCTGGGGTGACAGATCGTGTCGAGGTTCAACGATTGCCGACTCACGCGGGAGTGGAGCCAGCGAAAAAAGCCGAACAGAAATCCACCTTTCGTCAGCCAATGCAGTGGTTGAGATTCGGCCAGTGGAAGCCCGCGGAAGGGTAAGGGACTGACTCGTATCGAGGCAGGGGTAACCATGGTCGGGGTGCATGCACGATGTCATGCGGTCGGGGAGGTTGCTAGTTTAGCTGTGACTGACTGACTGACTAAGTGTCGCTGCAAATAGTTAAGCATAAATTTAAAATCTCTCATACCGCCGACTGTGTGACGCCACTGGACAGGGACAATGAGCATTGTTCCGGGCAGGAGGCTCACCATGCCAGCTACAATGTTGAGCACATCACGGCGTTTGTGCGGGCGGCCGAGAACCGCAGATCGCCGCTGATTCTGCAGTTGTTTCCTTCATCGCTCGAGCTAACCCCGTCGCTAATCCACGCGGCTGCCGCTACAGCAAAAAGCGCCTCGGTGCCGGTCTCAGTCCGTCTCGATCATGCGCAGGATTGGGAGCAGATCCAATATGTCGCGGACAATCTTCCATTCGATTCCATCATGGTGGACATGAGTCATTACGAGAAGGAAGAGAACCTCGCCAAGACCAGGGCGCTGCGAGAATATTGTCACGGGCGGGGAATCGCGGTCGAGGCCGAGACCGGGCGCATCGAAGGAGGAGAGGATGGGATTGTGGGAACGGGCGACCTAGAGGGTACCTTTTCAGGCGCAGTTGTCAGTCTCTGCTAATGCAGCTGTAGGGATTTCCACCACCTCAGAAGATGTGGGACAGTTCCTCGACGCTGGCGTTGATCTTCTGGCTCCCAACGTGGGAAACCTGCATGGGGATTATGGGCCAAGGGGGCCACAGTTGGACATGAATCGGTCGGTCGCTGAGAGGGAGGCTTGGGTGTTCCGGACTGACTCGTGTAGGCTCCATCAGGTTCGTCGAGCGTTGAACGGACGGGCGCGACTCGTCTTGCACGGAACGAACGACTTTCCCCCCGGAGCTGTGTCGAGCCTGCGTCGAGGTGGGAGTCACTAAGTTCAATGTCAACAAGCTGGTGCTGGATCCCTGGCATGAGCATCCTCGGAGGAATGTGAACAAACCGTTGACGCAGTTGATGGGGGAAGGGATTGAGGTGTTGACGAGGGAGATGGAGAAGTGGATGGATGTGGTGGGAAGCAGCGGCATGGCTGACACGGCAGGCGCGACCGCGACGCCTTAGGCAGGTACGAGGGAATTGCTGGCGCAGTGATTGATTCACTCTTGAATTGGGATTCAGTACCAGAACTAAACTATTTACATCTGTAATTCCACCTATTTACAACTTGATTCACCCCTGGTTGAGTCACCTACACAACAGGCCAACCACTCGAAAAGTCGATGGTGTTCCAGCCAAACAGCTTCTGGTCATCGGCGTAACCAATGGTAGTATCGACATAGTGGTAGTAGAGGACAGGGCCGTAGGTCGGGTCATCGTACACACCCCTATCCCAGTTAGCAATTTTCATCATGTCCGTCCGGAGAGGAGTCTTACTGTCCACCCGGTCCATAGACGGTGCCGTGGCTGGCGAGCACAATCGTGCCACCACTTTCCGTGCAAGCATTGCCATTCTTGTCCACCTGCGCGGGTCAGCCTCGCCTCAACGTGGTTTCTTCCGTCGAAAACTTACAAATCCGCCGGTCGCGCTGGTGGAGCGACAGACCATGATCTTGTACTCCTCACCCTGGGCCGGGCGGGAGGTGTCGTAGCCACAGCAGGTGCCCGACGAGAAGAAGAGGTAGTAGTAGCTGCCGTACTTGAAGAGATAGGAGCCCTCTTCCGAGTGGGTGCCCGTCGCGTTGTAGGCGATGTTGTAGGAGGCCGAGCCGGCCGTCTTGAGGGGGGAGGCCATCTTAACCTGGTAGAGGTCGCCCCAGAAGGAGCCGAACTGGAGGTAGTATGAGCTCCCGTCCACGAGGAGGTTGCCGTCGATGGCGTTGTAGTTCTTGGAGGAGGAGGAGGCGACGCCCACGGAGCCGTGGTCGGTCCAGGTGTTCAGCTCCATGGTGGTGGACGAGGCCACTCCAATGGCGGAGTCCTGGGAGCCGAAAGTCGAGACGGAGTAGAGGCAGTAGTAGGTTCCATCGACGTAGCTAAGATCGGGGGCCTGGGATGGTTAGCATGGTGCAGTGAGCAGTGAGCAGTGAGCAGTGAGCAGTAAGCAGTGTACAGTGTGCAGTCATGCAGCCATGCAGTCATACACCAATACAGTGATGCGAGGAGGCGACATACCCAGAGGTCAGTGTTGCCGGACAGGTCGATCTTGGAACCAGCGGGCACCACCGATCCAATGGCGGTCCAGGGACCGTTGATGGAGGAGGCGGAGGCGTAGGAGATCTCGTTGCCGGTCGAGAAACGGAAGTATTTGCCGTCCGACTCGCGGACGATCAGGGCAGGGTCATGGACGTTGCAGGAGCCGGAGCAGGAGCCGGGATTGGCGTAGCCATGAGCCAGACCTGCCAGGAGCGGCACCGACAGGGCAGTGAGGAGGGAGTACATGGTGGTTGCGAGTTTGAGGTGTGACGATCGTTGCTTGCTTTGTTTCGGCCATCTTGGAGGTTATATAGGCTGTCAATTGTTCGGTGTTTAGGGGTTGTCGTGCCGCCGGATCAGTGCGGCGTGTGTTGACAGGTGCGACAGTTGAGACAGTTGGAGATACGGAGCTGGCTCCGTGATACTTTGGAGGTTTCAAAAGGCGTAGTAGAAATAGCAAAATCCCGGAGGGGTGCTGCAGGTGACTGGTGGAGGAGTGGTGTTGTCGACGGCAAGTGATAAGGGACTAACTAGTGCATGCCGGCACTCTTAGTGTGTGGGGTAATCCGGTAGTGGCTGTGGTTAACCTTGCACTTTGCACTTCCATGTCTGCAGAACTCTGCAGAAGTCGGGGGGTCTACTGCTCTGTGACATGAGTCTTGGAACTATCTACATCCACACTACTTCCCATTCCTACAATACTACAAAGACAGTTCCATGCCTCAATTCTTCAACATTTCTACAGGTTGCTCGCATCGGCGGTTGGAGAGGCCCGTGAGCCGGCATTTTATCCATTTTTGGAAGCATCCGTGCAGAGTCGAGTCAGTACACTTCACGGATGAAACACGTGGACCGACTATTGTGCTGTCAAACTCACCGTGTGTTCCATCTTTAAATAGTTGCAGTGGATGATAGCTTTGAGATTAAGCTTGCCGAGGATTGGCAGGACCGCAGCACACAAGATTAAGCATGCAACTGATTCCGAGAACGAATGGCACAACTGGGAGCTGGTGTCACAGACGGTCTTACCGATACAGTTAAGACCTTACGAAAATCCGGGTTACTGCCTGTAAAATCCGTTCTATGCCTGGTAGCTTACACATTGAACCCAAACAGTGGTGGAAATGAAGGGGTCTAACGGCAGCGTACCTGTCGGACGAATGGATGTGGCATCCAGAATGTGTTACTAGGTAGTGAGGTATGAAACAGGAGTAGGCGCCACAAGCGCAGACGGCAGGTCTTACAGCAATATGCATTCGCTGTCCAAGCACACCATCTCGGTCTCTGTACATTGCCAGCCTTGGCTGTCATCCTGCAGAACTGTGCATGCGCACGTGCCTCGAGCCCGCAACACGCGCATGTCCGATGATCTCATCGGCTTGTACAGTACTTCGCGGAGTTTCCGAGGTCGACATCTCGGGTGATGGTGACTGGTCATCCCACCGGGACAAGCATTGGGCAAAAGAGAGTTCAAGATTGAGTTCCACCAGTTGTCGGCGTACAGAGTGGAATGTGGGGTGCAGCAGGGTGGCTGATGTTGAGTGTGTAGCTGCAGCTCCGATGGAGTGCTGACTTGAAGCTTACGGAGTAATGGCATAGATATACCTCGGGTATATTGATTCCATGAATCATTTCGGATTTGAATCTGTAGGACTCCTCTTAGACCGGATGACAAGCTTGCCGAAATAGTTTTCTCGTGCCCGGGAAAAGACAAAGCTTGGCCCCGGTTGTGAACTTGGCTGACGAGCATTTTCTATTCGACATGCATTATTAGAATGATGAACAAACTGACAATGTTGTCTAGAGCATGAAACGAGGAAATGAGAACGACTAGGCCTATAGAATTGAATATTCATATCTAAGCTAGAACATGTTTTTATAGAATCTAGATAAACCGGGTGGGGGGGGCAACTTCCCCCTTCTGTTTAACTACTTTGAACGATGTCTTCTACTACCTCTGAGAAAATGTACTTTGAAAAATGAGCTATTCGAATATGGACACTTTACACACTGTTAGTATATCAAGGCTTAGATATACTGGGGGATCCCCCCAGACCCCCCTCCTTTTACCTACTTCCACCTGATTTTTACACTGTTGCTACTAATGAAAAACAACGTTGATCATATGGGGGAGACCCCCCCCCCCACCCCCCTTCTTCGTCTATCATAATCCTGCAACCAACTCACATCCTGACACATCATAGAATTTGGAGATACTGGGGAAAATCCCCCAGACCCCGTCAATTCAAATAAGAATACCTTACAAAAGATCCGCCATAACCCTCGTCAATGCCTCGTCCTCAGCAGCCAACTCCCCGCCCAACCCCTCGGCCAACACCGCCACGCCCTCCCCGCCCGCTTGCACCCGGGGATCAAAGTACAGCCCGCCCGCCATCTCGAAGAAAGTCGTCAGATCCTCGCACCCGTTATCCACAGCCACAGCAGGCGCGGGATCCGTCGCCGTCGACGCCAACGACCACACTCCATTCGACGAGCGCTGCGTGGGTTGAGATTGAGGGTGTAGGTGCGTTCGCGTCTGGCCCCCTGTTTCTGTCCGGATCGAGGGATGGATGGTGTACCCCTGTGCATAGTCCCCTGCCATCTCTTGGGGAATTCCACCCTTCAGGGAAGCGTGCAGCTTCGCCTCCTTCCCCAGGTTCAAGCGGATGATCTTCAAGCTGCGGATGATCTTCTGCAGGCGGCGCGAGGTGCGTGCTCGTGTGGATGACCGGCGCACCATCTCCACTGCTTTGTAGAATTCCGGGCGACACACCTGGGAGAACCGGACGGGGCCGTGCAGCACGGCCAGAAACAGCGCGGCCAGGGCCGAGATGAGGAAGTAGTTGAACGGCTCCGGGCGCTGGTAGTAGATCTCGGACACGCGACTGAAGTAGTCCAGCATGTGGACGGTGCTCTTGGCGGTCTCGACGGCGATGGAGGCGCCCGCGACGCTGTCCTCGATGCTCTCGCCGCTCAGCAGGTACTGGCGGTAGACGAGGATGCGCAGCTGGTTGGCCTGCAGCGCCAGTAGGACCTGCAGGGTCATCATGCTGTCCGCGTGGGTCGGCGAGTCGCCCCGCGCCGTGGCGCGGTGGGCCGGGTCGAAGCGCAGCTCCGGCGGGATGGACTGGATCCATTGCTGGACCTGGAAGTCGAGGTAGGCGCAGTAGTCGGTGGTGGCGGCGCGGGGCCGCGTGCGCCAGCCCACGACTAGCCCCCAGATCTTGGAGCTCAGGCGCGCGTAGGAGATCATGCACGTCAGGTACGGGGTGGTCGTGCCGGGCTCGGGCAGGTTGGTGTCCATGTCGGCGTCCTGGATGGCGAAGGGGAGCCCCGTGCCGAACGACCACTTGCGGTCCAGCACGTAGATGCACCAGAATAGGCGGCTGGCCCAGGTGCGGTGCAGCTCCCCAGGAAACACACCCCCGGTCTTCTGCCAGGTCTCCTGGCAGTGCAGGCCCAGCTGCATGGAGCCGCGCACGGCGAGTCCGATGGTGCGCCAGGCGATGACTTCGTCGTCGCGGTAGGAGTGGAAGATTGACTGCCCAGGCAGTATCAGCGTACCTTTCTAGCATCCTCCAGGCACATCAAATCACTCACGAGTAAAGCCAAAATCAACAACTCCTTCATATCGACCTCCGGCACCTTCATACGCATCGCGAACTGATCCTCCACGCGATCTGCCAAAAGGGCCGCGCGCTCACTCCTTCCATGCGACTCCGCCAACAGCGCGGTGGCCAGAAGAATCTTCAACACCTCCGCATCGCGCGCAAAGAACCAATCATCCTCCGCACCGCCTCCGACCCCTACAGCCGGTGACTTCGACAGATCGTCGCGAAAGTAATCCACCACATACGCGCGCACGCTGTCCAGATCGACGCACGGGTAGATTAGCCCGACCGTATGCTCGTAGACCGTCACCAGGCGCAACGCCTCGGTCAACCCCAGACACCGGAGCGGATCGCCCTCGCCGTCGGCAATGGGGATGGGACTCGGCGCGGCGGTGGATTCCATGTCCTCATCTTCTTCATCCTCCTCCTCCTCAGCCGCCCCCGCATGCGACTGCTTTCTGTCGGCAATCCCAAACTCCGCGCTCGTGGGACCAATATACGTCGGCGATTTGGGCCGGTTCATGATGCGATGGAGGCCCGCGCTGGCCGAGGTGGAGGAGACGGTCGAGACGGCGGTGGGGATGTGGTTGGCGGGGGTCGTTACGGCGGCGGCAGCACCACCACCACCAACAGCAGTGGCCCCCATTCCCATGCCTGAGGAATTTCCCTCCAAAACCCTCAACCTCCCCACCAAAGCCCGCATCTCCCGCTGCAGTGCCTCAATCTGCGCATCCACCGAGCGCAATCGCGTCGACAGGACCCTGCCGCAGTCAGCATCAGCAACCCACTACCACCACCCCAGCCACCGTATACTGTAGTTAAACAACCATCGACTATAGATAGAGAATCAACCCACCGATCCATAACCCCATCCTCCTCCCTAGGCCTCGGCGTATTCGGCAACGAAGTATACACCCCCGTCCCAGACCCAACAGAATGTATCGACTGCGCCGCGTGCAGGGACGGCACGGCGTGCACGGCGTGCACGCTCGGCGCATAGACGCAGCGCACCTGGTCGCGTGCGCAGCGTGAGCAGACGGTCTCACCGCTGCATTTGAGTTTGCGGCGTTTGCATTCGTTGCTGTCCTTTATTAGCCGTGGCTATAGCATGGTGTGATCTGTGTGCAGTGGTTATAATGGCGTGGTGAGGAGGTGGTGAAGGGGCTGGTTTGCGTGTGTGGGGTGGGTGTAGAGGGGGAAGCAAGTATGCGCATGTTAGTGTAGCGTAGAGTCCATGCTCCCCGACCCCTTGCTCACAGTCAAAGGGAAAAAGAATAGGAAAATGCAAAGAGAAAAGGAAGGACTACCCACCAAGCAACCGACGTATATTTAGCCCGCTTCTTGCTCCGAGGGGGTTCCGGGGACTGCTGCTCGTCTTTCTCTGCTCCTCCCCCTCCCCCTCGGTCTAGCTCTCGCTTAGCATGCTGGTGCTGCTGCTGCTGCTGCTGCTGCTGCTGCTCGGTATCCATCGGATGGATCACCGTTTTCCAGAAGTGTTTATCTCGGTATCACATATAGCGACAATCAAACCACCCCAAAAGTCATGACACGATACCGAGTTCCGAATCGTGTGCCGCAGGGTCTTGCATGCAATCTAGACGAGAAAGTCCAGCGGTAGGGTGAGGAAGAAAAGTTCGGAAAGCGATCGGGGGCGCGGGCGACGGGACCGCGGAATGGGAATTTTGCCTGCCTCCCGTCGTTCCGAGCAAATCCGAGGCTGGCGGTGCAGGTGCATTCTTTTCTCGACGCTGCAACTATCGACGATCAATTTAAGTCGTCATTCACAATTATCCAGACTCTAGGCAGCAATCTTATATCAGCCCTGCATGCCCCCATGCCCCCATGCCCCACTTTTCTTCAATCAAAAATCAGAACTACTAGGCTACTAGGGACCTCATGGAAACGTGCTGATAAACCAAATCATGTAAATACACAACCTTCAAAATATATACAGTACAGTTCGTATCATAAATCATGCATCCCATGCACCCCACCCTAGATGTGAGCCTTGCGGCAGCATTCCTTATCCACAATCCGCGACGAGACATTGCGGTCCGAAGGCACGTCCAACGAGGGGTTGGCTGTGAAAAAGTCCGCAGGGCGGATCATAAGCTGGAAGATCTCGACCGGCCTGTCGCTCGTTAGTATCCACTTATCCTCCACTTCAGAAGAGTGAACTTACATCACAGGCCAATCCTCAACACGCGGGTTGTGCGTAATGCCAAACGTGCTCCAGACCACCACATCGGTGTCCTTGACCGAGTCGCCCCGCTTGACCGCGTCCGAAACACCCTCGATTTCCTCTTGACTCTGCAGGGTGTACCGGCCTCCAGCGTACAGCTCTCCATCGCGGTACTTGGTGATCCAGACATGGTGCTGGGCGAATTGCGCCCGCCGAGCCTGGATCGAGTTTGGGTCGGCCAACAGCCGCTGCGTCGCCAGAGGGATGAACTTGTAGCCCACCGGCTTCTGGCTGATGGGGTTGAGCTTGTGAGGGTTAACCATCTTGATCGTGCGGTTCAGGTCCGGAGCTGCGTCCAGCCAGCCCGCCCGTTCCACCGTCTCGTTGGTGACCTTGTAGTAGTTGCCCATGGGGTTGGTGGCCTCATTCATTGGCACCGGGTGGGACTCCTCGACCTGCACCGAGTTGTTGTTTCCGTCAATGGCCGGGTCGATGCGGACACAGAAGATGTGCTGGTGGTTCTGCGCCAACACACCCCCACTGACCACGTTGCCGTAGTCGCTCGTCTTGCCAGCATCGATGTTCACCACATTCAGGATACCCGTTGCGCGCGACTCGACGGTGATGCCGCCGGACTGGTCGAACTTGTAGGCGAAGATGTACTCGTAGTTGGCCAGCGTGATGATGAACTGCACCACCAGCTCGCGGTGACGGGTGACCACCGCGCGACCCGTACGCCAGTTGGAGTGCTTCCAGCCGATGCCATTGTCCTGCTCGTGCAAGCAAATCGCATTAGGGAGTTTCTGCGCCTTACCATCCGCACCAGTCATGACCGCATCAAAGTACTTGATCACACCTAGACAGTCGCAGCCAATGGAGAGGTTGTTGGCCATGTTGCCACCACCACCGTCGCCAAAGTCGAAGGCCTGCTTGCGGTGGAAGGGAGGTCTGGGGTCGGCATACGGCACAGTCTATCGCAGTCAGCACTCGCAAAGTCTCCACCATTCAGCTAATCGACTCACCATCTCACTGATACTCAGACGGTGCATAACACTGCGACCATCGTACCACACATCGTGGATGGTGGCACCCTCGCGAGGGTTGAAGGCGACGCGGAACCGCCACTTCTGCCATTCGACCAGCGACTCGTTGGTGATCTTGAAGGAGGGGCCCTCCGGCTGCACCACATTCAGCGGTTTGAGGTCCTTGCGCATCCCGCCCGGGACCAGCTCTGGCACGTAGTCGGAATCCTTGCAGTGGCCGATGATGTCACGCTTGAAAGTCTGTTGGGTGAGGCCGTCGCCCTTGCCACCAGTGGCCGGACGGTCGACCCGGATGATCTCCTGGGTCAGCGCATCCATCACCGGGATCAAAGGCAACGGGTAGGAGTAGAAATTGGCATCGGGGTTGTTAGTGCTCTTGTTGGTCGCAAAGCACAACCCCTGGAAGTAGCGGCGTGGCTCGTCGGTGTAGTCCAATCCACCATAGGGCCAGGGCTCGATGGTCACCTCGAAGCCAGCAGGCAGGTCGAAGTCCTCGAGGGCTTTCTGGAAGAGAGGGGAGGCAAAACAACGCTCGACAAGGGTATCAAATTCGCTCCTAGCAACAAAAGGCGGTTAGCATGGCTCACGAGCAGGACGACAAAAAACAGTCTTACAAAGTCAACGAGGCATGGTGCTTCTTGCCCACGATCTTGTGCTTGATTCGCTGACGCGCGCCAACGTCCACGACCGACTCGTTGAAAGAAGGAATGTGATCGGAACCGATGACATCGTACTGACACAAGGCCAGACGAGCCGGACGAGGAGAGGTCGGGCTCAGGCGACCGGAGTGTTCGAGGGCGAGGAACTCCAGGAGCTCAGTCTTGGGGGGTTCCGATAAGTAGATCTCTCGGAAATCAATGACTGTGTTGGGGTGTTGGGCAAGAATGACATCGCGGGCGATGTTGGTCTCCTCCTCGGAGAGGATGGCTAACGGATGGGGAGTGAAGACCATGATGTGAGATCTGTGTTGTGTGATGATGAAGAAGAAGAAGAAGAAGACAGAAGAAAGTGAGTGAGAAGAGGAAGAGAAAAGGAAGCTCGAGACAGCAGGGAATGCGGGGAAGCTGGAGGGATTTATGAATTGTAGACGTACTTCTTGTCGGCGCATCTCCTTCCCAGTTCGGAACCCGCTGTGAGACCCTCACTGCACTCCACTCGCTGTCCTACACTGCACTTCAATACATCGGAACCTCGGAAATGGCGGAATGGCAGCCAATAGTCCGCGGAACCGCACCGTGCCATAGTGACTGGTCCGATGTCGCCTGGCAAAGGCGATAAGCGAACGACTGCAGACGATAAGATATGCAATGCACCGCGCAACTTTGTCCCCTTCCGGTAAAGTGGCAAGTGGCGCGCAGGGCGATAAGTTCTTCATTCCCCCCCTCCCGTACTGATTATCCCCTCGAAATTGGTCAATTCGTCAGACAAATCGATTGATTAGTGTGCGGTAGGTATCAAATTATATTATCGTAAGATGTGTACATGTGCAGTGCTGAGGTATCAGTTCATATTTACATTCGTCAAAGCCGTGAGAAACCCCATCCCTGAAAAGTCCCAACGCCGTTGCCTCCCTGATAAGACTCTCCCCGCCGTTCAAAACTTGCGCGTCGTGCTTGGCTTCACCCACAGTGGCTTCTCGCACTGATGGGTATTGCGCCAGTGCTGGATTTTCTCCAGGTCCCATCCCGAGGACAGCCGGGTGTTGGCGTCCCCCAACAACTTCTTCGCCCCCAGTCGCACGGTCCGCACGAAGACGCAGTGTCCGGTCGAGTCATACGTGAAGCTGAGACACTCCGGGTGGTCGTGGCACGCAGCGCGACACGCATCGAAGGAGGCATGGCCGGGGGACTCGGGAGGCTCCTGCCAGCCGCCCCAGTCCCCGTTATCCCAGTCGAGACGTTCATCGAAGGTACCCAGTTTTAGGTATTCGAGCAAGTCGGCATACAGAAGCGGTTCCTACCAGACAAATATTAGTCAAGATCTCAAGCAAAGCGGAGGTGCAATACGTACACTGCGATCGCGTTGGTTTTCAAAGTGCATCAACCCAGCCATGTCCGAAATCAGCGTCTTATGCATGCTGATGACGGGCTGACACCAGTGCACATCATCGAAAGGGATGCCATGCAATGGATGGGGGTTGAACATGGGCCAGAAGCCCGAGAGCTCGACACCCTTCTCGTGCAGGGCCCAGCCGAGGATCGAATCCCCACAACAGTCCGCCTTAACCAGATCTTCGTATTGCTCGCTGAGGGGTGGCTGTGTATATTCTCCGTGTGCGCCAGTTTCTCGTGCCACCAATTTCTTCACCGCCGCGGTGGAAAGAACGAAGCCGGATCCGCCGTAGGCGAAGTAGGAGATTTCGTCGTGGTCCAGTGGCCGGCCCGGGGACGGGGATCCCATGTACAACGGAACGGAGGGGTTGAACTGGTCGAGCAGACGGAACATGTTGTCCCAGACGACATAGGTGTCGGATTCGATGAAGACAAACCAGTCGGCGTTCGGGTTGATCTCATGCGCTCGCTCCACCATGGGCAGGAACTTGAACCGGTCGAGTCGCCACCCCTGGGGACCAGCCACCGACTTCAGTCTGCCATTCTGCAGTGTATCGTACGCCTCAAAATCGGACACGTTCGCTCGGAAGGAATCGGGTAACGTGGCCAACACGTCGTGTACATGGTGGCCTTGCAGCTCCGACTCCCGGTCGGAAACCACAATCAGGTTGGAAATGCACCGCGTGACGGTCGACAAATGAGCGTTGACGCGGTCCTGCGGCTCCGAAGCGCCGATCTTCAGGACCACCTGGATGCGCGGGAGCAGATAGGTCGGGAACGAATCGCAGATATGGTCATCGTCGACTTTGTAGTTCTGTGTGCGCGAGAAGCGTGTCGTAGTCTCCCAGTCCCAGTATCCGGGCTCTTTATGATGGCGATCCAAGCGATAGAGCGATCTCGGGTCGAAGGGACCGTTTCCCAGCTCGACTTTGAAAATGGAGGCGCCGATGACGAAGAGGAGGATCAGAGCGAGGAGGTTGGCGGGTTTGCGGGCAAACATGGTCGGGTAAGGGCGCCGTCGATGGCCGGTTTCTCGCCCCATGGCGAGATTTGTGTTTATCTTCCGGGACGAGCGCGGGGGAGAGGTGCTTGATTAGATATTGGGACTCGCTAATAATGCTGGAAGATGTCAGGAAGACATGGCAGTGCAAGAAGTCAAGGCAGAGTGAAAGCGACGATCAAGTGGAGACGGGCTGCGGCGTTGAAAAATGACGACAGTCGGAAAAGAAAGGCGGGCCAGTCGTCCCCAAGCGAACGGAAAGTGATAGGCAGGCAAGCGATAGGCAGGCGATGGGAGAGAGTTTATGTTCTCTCTCCAACGCGGCCCAATGGCCTTGATAGTGGAGAGGGGAGGACCCTGGGTCCGTTGGTCCCAGCCGGTAATGAAGGTTAATATCAAGTTATCAACAAAGAGATCCACCCGGGCTGAAGCCCGGCAAACCGCGTAGCAAACCAGAGTTGCTGATCTGCTGCCATTTCCACGCTATATTTAGTTGACTAGCATATCAGGGAGAAATTCTTGCTTGCTTGTGTCTGGTGACCAACCTCCCAGATATGAGTAGGTAGTGCATGGGGGAAAGCTAAAGGATGGTGCGTTGGTGGATGGTGGATAGTGGATAGTGGCTGATGACGATAAAAAACAACAGCCGAGAGTGAGTGAGTGTTCTCGTAAACTGTGGGTGTAAAATGGAAGACGGCAGAAACCCACCGCCAGGTCAAGGTCGATCGGTGCAGAGCCAAGCAAATGCACTGATTGGTTGACTCCTACTAGGGAGCATCCACTGGATGAGCCACTTTTCTGTTGGCAGCCAATCTCTGGCGGTCTGCAATCTGAAGGTGAGATTGCGACAATCACAAATGACGAATCGCGGGCTTGTCGCTTCCATGGTTCGAACCCAGTCAATGGGCTTTCAGTTGGTTCAGTTGGAGTCCAGCACCATCGCATTGTTCTATGGCAGTTTTCAGTTCCCAGTTTCCAGTTCCCCAGTATCACTCCAACTGCCACCGTGGACCCCGCACCTGGAGGAGGGCTTCCGTTTACCCTGACTGGCGCATTCGCATTCAACATTCGCAATAATCAACCACCCTGCGGAAAGGGGGGTCATGGTAGGCAAATTGAGGCGATAAGATTACAGGGGAGCTCGACGCGATCTGGATCCGCATCGAACAATCCCTGCCTGCTGTCACTTCCACTTCTGGGCCTCGTCTCCGAGCGAGCGAGCCTAATTAATTTATTCTTAGCTCACTGCAGCTTTCGTTTCCCTCAAGTCCAGTTCCGCCTGTCTCTCCCTACAACGGGACCACCCCTCCCCCCTCCCCTTCCCTCCCCTTCCCACCGACCTGATGCGTTGCAGAAAGGTGGGGAATGAAACAGTCCCTGTCTGAAGCAATGAGCATCGCACGGAGAGAAGGGAAAATGTGGGACACAAGTTAGAGATCTGACATGCACTTGTACTCATGTAGAAATATATATGAATAGTGCCCGCCGGAGGCAACAAAAAAGTTTCACGGGTCTGAACTACCCCTTTTCTATCACGCCGACGTCTCCATGTCCGGAGCATTTAGCGTATTGCTGCATCCAATCCGCGACGGCTTCGATACAGTGGTGCATCACCCTCTTCACCCGAGCGGTGGTCTACTGTTCCTTTCGTGACGATCAGAAGTAATCTCTATACAGTTCAGGACGGGTTCAGATCTCATCGGAATGAATTTGGCTTTACGAAACATAAAGGCCAAAGTGGTTTGGAAGCCATCGCCCTACAGTCTCTCGTCAATAACTGCGTTTGTTGAACTAGAAGCGCAAGATGTGCCTGCCTTCTGACCATGATGTTCTCGAATGCCCTGCCCGATGGATTTTATCAATAACATCGTGGATATGGGTGGTGTGCCAGGTAGAATTGCGCGAGCCATACAAAGCCATTGGACGGTCGCATTTCAACTGCTGGCGCATAAAAGCCTCCGCCTGAATCCTAGCAGACGCTGGTAAGCACTAAATGTAGCATGTGCGCAGGAAGTCCGCGCTGCCTGCACCGATAGTCGGGTAGTACCCAAGTTGGGTCCAATGAAATCAACATTCGACTCAGTCAGCGCACGCTGGCCACAGTGTAGCAAACACCGACGACCACCCAAATGCACCGGTCGTACGAGTAGCAAGAACGTTTGGTGGGCCTCTCGAGGCCTCACTGACTTTCCGGTAGTGGGCGGAAGTTCTCATTGCCCGACTGGAGAAAACCGCACCGCACTAGAGAGCAGAACACCGCGACCCCGCCATCAACCCTTTTCCAGTAAGCGCCTGGTCGGATAAACGTTGGACTGGCTCCGTAACGCAGTAGAATAAACGCGGACTCGAATCCGCGCACTCCTTCGACACCCCGACGAGCTGAAGTCACTGATCGGGGGACGATTTGGATCCCGTGTATCCTTGGATCGCAAAAATTGCCAAGGTTGATATTCTGTTGTTCTTCCCCTCAGAATACCGGCGACGTCAACGTGGAAGAAGTATGATAGCTTGGAATGCCGCAATTATGCAGAGTCAACGACGGATTCTTTAAAGTATTCAATTACTGACAGCTAGGGGGCAGAATTGGCCCCCAACATGCCAGCCATCAACTGGGCCCACCCGCCTTCCTGTGCTATGCTGCTCAAGGAGTATGGTCGTGAGCTGTTGTGATAATTTTCCACATTCTGAGTTGAGCGATAGCGAGTCGCTAGATCTGCCTTAGCTTCGAATCAATTTCGCGACCAACCACTCCGAACTGAGAGGAAGGATGTGCCTTGGTCTTTCAGCAAGACAGCAGCTAGGAGAGCTAGCTGTGAGCCGGGGTGAGCGCAAGGAATCGATCATACGTCGCTAAGCACTCGGTCGGCGTCGCTAGTGTTAGCCGCAGCTCGGTTCCGGAGGGGGTTGTAGACCAAAGCCCATTTGTAGCTCTATACAATCGAACTAGTTCAGTTGTCCATCTCATCGATGGTGGTTTGATTGTCATTGCGGATAAAATTCTTGTTCCTGACGCTGCTGAACGGCGTTCCAGAGATCCCGAGCCATCGTGTCTGCTGGCCGGTAGATGAAACAGAAGCCTTCCAGCAAAGCCAATGCGGCATCCCAGTTGTACACGGCCAATTGGCCGGCGGTGATGGAGAGGTAAGTCTTGAACCATGCGGATGTTTGGTGGCCGACGGAGGAGAGGCCTCCCACGAACAGAATCCAAAACAAGAGATCCGGAGCCGTTCTCTGCAGGAGGTGGAGTGTTGTATACAGACTGTGCTGCAGCTCTTCGGACACAAATTTCATGCATGGCAAACCCTGAAAAGTCCAAAGTCGCAGCGCAAGGTAGATCCGCATCGCAATGCGCAGCGTATCCTGAAAGTCCGACGGGGTGAGAACGTAGGTCGTGGCGAGAAGCTCGTATGCGGTCAGGAGGGCGAAGTTGTTCTCCGATGATTTCGACAAGGATGACTGCGCGTAGTTGTAGTGCACCATCAAGTGTTGAAAATGTTGGAGAAGAAGCTTGAGACTGGGGTCCAGTCCCGCGGACCAGGACGACGCAAAGAAGCGGTTACCGAAGTATGATTGACCTCGAGAATCCTCTTCGGACTTGACGGCGAAAACCTCTTGGAGGACTCTCTGCTTCCATTCTTCGGACATGGGAAAGGCTGGTTCCGAGCCGGTGAGAAGTCCATACACATGTACCGCACTTGAGTCGGGTAAAGTCAGCAATACGGTCAGGTTCCACAACAGGAAGCCTTACGAATAGAAAAGCGAGACCATCGCATGGTCCAGGCTCTCAATACCACCAAGTAGCTCGACCAGTCTCTTGAGCCCTTGCACATGAGCATCTGCAGCCTGTCGATTTCCGTCGGCCGCCTAGATAATCGACAATCAGCAGCGTTCCAAACCGGAACCATCAAGACTGACCTCAACACATATTAATGGGGCCACGACGAACGCGGTGGTCTCCAGAGCAGCGGTTTCGGACTCGTTCAAGATCTGGCGCACAAACTCATATGCCTTGACGCGAAAGAGAAGGGCGTGCTGGGCGGACTGCTGGGCGGCTACTGAGACGCCGCCTGCAATCGTCTCCGAGGCGGACTTATGGATGGCACTGGTGGTGAGAAGGATGAACAGGAATGCGGGCTGATTCATGGCCTGTTGCCACCACCACAAGCACAACTCCTCGGAGCCAAAGGGAAAACATGTGCGCGCACACGAAGTGGAGACTTGCGGGAGTTAGGAAACCTCCGTTCTATCTGGTGCGTGAGCAGGAGACTCACAGTGGTGGAAGTACGGTTGCAGACTGTCGCGCAAGGAGACGGGGAGCGACAAAATGGCATCCAGACTCCTTCCTTGCAGGGTTGGTTTCAGAAAGGTATCATAAGGCAGACGAAGAGAGAGCAGAGCCTTGTCATCCGAGGCGGGAGTGGAGGAGTCGCTCAAGTCGGAGGTGGCGGGCGATATCGGTCGGCCTGACTGGAAGCGCGGCAGGGTGACTTTCAACTTCTGCATGGATTCCTCGGATGGGGACTGATCCTCCTCGTTCTTGATGAAGACGGGTTGCTCCTGACCCTGGGGGAAAAGTTGCGGTTTGTCTACATGATTCACCAGGAGGAAGGGTGGCGGTTGCTGCTGATGGGGATGGAGAGGCAGATAGTAGGGAGGAGAAGTGGTAGATTCAGCGATGGTTGTTGTCTGCGGAGGCTGAGTAGCCGGAGTAGCCGGAGTCGCAGATGAAGACGAAGACGCAGGAGGGGAGAGGTGATTCCCATCCATGTCCATGATTTGGTGGTGGTGAGGGAGGCTGTGAACAGTGTAGTCCATCAGTCCAGTCCAACAGTCCAACGACTCATCAGTCCATCAGTCCATTCAAGCAAGCACCGATCCAAGAGTTGCTTTTCCTTTGCTTATCTTGTGCCACGTGACTGCCCACCATACCGTACCATACCAGATCGAGGCAAATTGGGGCGGGGTTTGGTTGTAGGTAGTCAGTCAGTCAGTCAGTCAGTCAGTCAGCGACTCTCTCTCGGACTGGAGTTGGAATCGTCCGGCCCGTTCCTCACCCTCGCCCACCATCGGCCACCTTCACCCGCCAACTGTGCTGAGTTCCACTTCCCTTTCCCTTTCCCTTTCCCTTTTCCTTTCCCCCCTCCCCTCCCTCCCTCCCTCCCATTCTCTCTCTTCTGACCTCTCCCATTCATCATCCCATGCATGGTCCGTGGGTAAACTAGCGTTCGTCGCTAACAACCGTTGATTTTCATTCCCAAGACCTAGCCTATCTGATAACTTACATCATGGACGTGCGAATCCGATCGCCATCTCCTTGGCTACCGCCATGCCCACGTGGGAAATCGCGGTTTGGGAGTGGCAGCTCACTGTCGATCCCCGCAACGCCCAACCTCCACCCTCAGAATCCGACCCCTTCGTGAACTCCCTCGCTAAACAACCGACTCGTGAACAGCTCGGAGAAAATCTGGCGGACGTGCTATAAAAGCTACCATTGGCGCCCGTACCGACGGCGTGGCCATGTCGATCAGCATCTATGAAGGCCTCAGCGACATGATCTCCCTTTTGTTTACCCTCTGGACCTCCTCGGTCGCGGCGCGCGACACTTTCTATCCGCCACTCAATCACACCACCTTCATCACCAATACATCGCTGGGAACCTATGGGGGCATCTACTCCGCGCCCGCTGATCAGGCCAGCCCGCCGTCTGCTGAGGAGGTCTACAATTATTGCTCAATGCCGCACCCCCGCGCCGACACCTACACTCTACCGCCTCCCATTGCCAATGGGTCCGTGTCCGGCCGCTTGGTCTACCTCGAATACCTGCAGCGACACCAACGCAGGACCCCCTACAATATTCTTCCGGGCGGCGAGGTCGGTATTTCCATCTTGATATTTCCAGCAAGTCAACTGACTCGGCGCAGAACCAAGCATACAACTGCAACAACGTGCAGCCCTTCCTGTACCTTGCGCCGACGTCCGGAAGCCTCTCTCCACTCGCCGTATACGCGCAGTCATACTCCGATCCGACCAACCCGTTCCTAGACAGCTACGTCAATGGGTCCTGCCAATATCCGCAACTCACGGTCGGAGGCTTCCTGGACGGATACCGACACGGTCGCGATCTTCGGGAAGTGTACCAGGAGCGATTGCAGCTCATCCCGTCGGCTCCGAACGAGGACAATGGTAGAAAAGTGTGGCTCCGCAGCAGTAGCTCCGCCCTGACGCAGGAATCTGCGAGCGGAGTGCTGAGAGGGGTGTGGCCGGACTACCAGGGGTCCCTGCCGCTGCATCAGCAGGCGTCTAGCATCGATACCGTCGACCAGGGGTTTTCTTGTTCCGCACGGAGCAATCTACTGTCCGCCATTGAGTCCACTCCGGTCTGGGAAGAGCATCTGGCAGTCACGGCGTCACTTCGCACCACGCTAGCCGACATGTTCGATGCCAACACCTCGAGCTGGACCTCCACTTTTGATCACTTCGCCGACAACTTCCAGGGCCGACTGTGCAACGGCTACCAACTGCCATGTAGCCTGAAGGACGGGTCCCAGTGCGTGACCCAGGAGCAGGCGGACGAGGTTTTCCGGGCTGGTGACTGGGAGTGGAACTACTGGTGGAGACACAATGCCAACGCCACACGGTACATCCAGCTTGTGGAGGGGCTGTTCCTCGGCGAAATTGTGCAGCATCTGGAAGCGGTGGCCAGTGGCAGCTCGGCTCTGGTCTACAGCCACAATTTTGTGCATGACGGGGACTTGGGGCCGGTGCTTGGTGCATTGGGGATCCGAGCGCTGCGCTGGCCGGGGATGGGATCGAACGTCGCTTTTGAGATTTGGTACGTGGCATTGATTCATTGATAAATTAGCTTAGCTGGAAGTCGGTGGCGGTAGAGCGAATGCTGACAAACGGAACAGGAAGACGGCCGACTCGGAGCATTACGCCCGGGTTCTGTACAGTGGACGGGCCATCGAGACCATCCACGGCACGCTGGACTGGATCCCGTTGACGTCTTTGATTGACATTTTAAGGCCGTTCATCCCCGACGACATCGTAGCCTTGTGCGAGGCAGCCTGATCTGGTCTGATATTGTTTCTTCGCAGTTCTAGACGAAGGAAAGGGTGGCGAGTGCACTCGAACAACAAAATGTAAATATTTGCATCATCACTATTTGCGAATCCGTTGTTTGATAAGTTCACAAGGAGAACTGCCCGGTTTGGTTAAGCGCCTGAGACTCTGTCCAGTACCGACTCAAAGCTTCACCTGAATTGACTTGATCCATCGAGTCGTTGTCACCTGGCCCGAGAATCGACCAAACCTTCACGACCAGGTCATCCGTGCAAAACGATGTGCATACCAAAAGCCAAACTGAGATAAAGAATCGTATAACTTCACCGACCATACTTTTCCCGTACAACCAGGAGTACATTATTGCTACCACCGCTCATCCAAAGATAATCAAGGCCATCATAACCCAAACAAAGACAAATGATTCTCCATCCGGACCATTACCACCCAAGCCAAACCCAGCCGCTCACCCACCCACCAACCGCCCAACAACCCGCCCCAACTCCGCCCAATGCTCCGCATGCAACGACCCATACAGACAAAACCCGCGGCCCTCGCGATCCTTACACGTCAGGATCCAATCATGAACACTCAACCCAATTAACCCCAAGAGATCGACCAAACCGACGGCCATGCTCGCGTAGAACGGCCTGGTCTCGGGTCCGCCGCCCAAGCAGAGACTGTACCAGGGGAGCTGGGAGGACGACGAGACGAGGGTATGTGGGTGATTCGGGTGCCGCAAGGCCGGACGGAAGGGCCGCCACGGCCCCATGGCTTCGTGGGCCTTGCGGAAGAGCTCCAGGCACGCCGGGGTGCGGACTGTCTGGACGGCGTCGCGGACGCAGGACGCTAGGGTCAGGAGTCGATCGTCCTCCTCCTTCTCCACCTCCTCGTCGTCGTCACTATCGTCCCGGATTAGGGGCTTATTCGGCTGCGCCGGGAGAGGGACCGAGACTAGCCAAGAAGTGTTCTGTAGTTGCACGGGTTGGTCGAGGTGTCTGCGGAAGTTGTAGATGAATGCTATCGCTGGCGGGTCCAGGTGGGGGTATGCTTGCAGGGCGGCCTGAGTGGTATTCAATCATCATGTCAGAGGTCGATCGCTCTAAAGGCAAGGGAAGCTTCGCACCTGCGCGATAATGGCCATGACGAGATCGTGTCGCGTCACCGCGAGCCCCTGCTGTGCTGCGCGATTGTGAAGGCGATCGACCGCCGAACCGGGGATGTGCATGGCGCGCCGCGCACGATGCTTGTATGCACCGGTGGCACGGACCAGCCAGTGCCAGAGCGCGAAAATGATATTGCCGAGCCAGCCGGTGGCCCACTGCTGGGTTGTTGACTCGTGCAGTCGGCCAACCTGCGAATAATTCGTGTTCGTCTCCTCGGGGCGCTTGAATACGATCTTGTTCAGTCGCTGTTCGTCCACAACTGGCTCGATGGTCTCGCCCCGCAGGATCGCGGTGTACGCGGCGATGATCCGGTAGAGGCCTAGATCGCGATTCAGCTTAGAAACATCTTCGAGCGAGATAGGACAAGTAGTGAGCCTACCGCTTGCGTCGCTGAAGACATGCTGGAGAATAAATTTCAGAATACACCCGTCGCGAAAATGGACCGCTTTCACCCGAACAACCGGCGGGAACAACACCGAGCGGAGCGACCAGCCGAATCGAAAGAGATCCTCCAAGCGCGCTTGTTCGGATGCGTCTAGCTCCTGCTTCGTCATCTGGTCGAGGGAAATACAGTCCTGTAGCGGTGCGTCTATCACCCGCGACTGCCAATGTCCCGCCGTGTTCTTCGAGGGGCAGGACCCGGTCCGCTGCAGGTTGACGCGGGCTCGGAGCTCTGGCCACGCCTGCAGGAGTTGCCGGAAGGCTTCCTCTAGCTGCGATGGGTCGAGCTGGGTCTGGAAGGCAAATAGCGCGTGGCATTGCAGGAAGCTACAGGTGGCGATGTCGACGGATGAGAACCTCATGATGAGGAGGACCTGTTCGGTTGAGGTTGCTGGTGGATTTTGGACGAAACTGCCTCAATATGATGTGGGGACTGGGGAACGGCTGACATACCACACCCAGACGGCTCGAGGACCCCTCTCCAGCAGCAGGTGCGTTTACACGGGTCCAAAAGTTTGCAGGTCATAGGGAAACACCAAAACGTGTAACACCACCCCAGCGATGAGACTGACATGTGCAACCGCCCATTAGCTTGTGATAAACCAGCCCCCTCAAGCTGGACCTTGCGCAGAACATGATATATACAAGGCGGCCTTTCTCGCAAGCAAATCCATCAAACCTAACCCCTTCTTTGCAACCCCTTAATAACCTTGATCCTAAATACTGGGGGGGGGTACCGTCCCGGGGGAGAACCCCCGGACCCCCCTTACTTTCAACTCCCCACCATCAAACCTAACCCCTTCTTTGCAATCCCTTAATAACCTTAAATCTAAATACTGGGGATATATTATCCTGGGGGAGAACCCCCGGATCCCCCATACTTTCAACTCCCCAGTAACCTCAAATCTGAGTGCTGGGGATATACCGTCCCGGGGGAGAACCCCCGGACCCCCCTTTTTTTCAGCTCCCCGGTACCCGCAACCCCTGTCCAGCATAATCTATAGAGAAGGGCCAAGGCGGCGTTATACGGGGAAGCTGAAAGAAAGGGGGGTCCGGGGGTTCTCCCCCGGGAACGCCCACCAGCCGCGAAGCAGAAGTCCAGCACAGCACCGCAAGCTAAACCCTCCCGTCCCTTTCCTCGCCCTCATCCCCAGCCTTGCCCCCACTCTCCGTCCCATTCCCAGTGCCCCTCCACCCGGTCCCGGCCTGCGCCCCCGCAGCAAGCAGAATCAGCACACAACTGGCCAGAAACAAGCGCTGCAACGCCGCCTGATAGCTCGCGACGGCGACCACCCTCTCGACGCCGCGCAACCCCTGCACCAACGCGGGACTGCCCACCAGCTTGCGCACCAGCTCCGTCTCCCTCTCCGCGTCGACCCTGTGCTCCGCGAACCCCTGCACCAGCCCGCGCCGCAACGCCCGGACAAAGAACCCCCCGCCGATGGCGGAGCCGAAGCTGCCCGCGAACCCGCGGCTCATGCCGACCAGCGCGCCGACCAGGTAATGCATGGTCGGGGGGGTGAGATGGAGGAGGTGGGAGAGGGTGTAGTTGAGGAGGGCGCCCACGGCCAACCCATGCAGGAATGTGGCAGCCACGACGGCGAGGACGGGGGCGGCCGGGACGGCGAGGAGGGCGAGGAGCAGCGCGGCCAGCGCGAAGAGGGCGTAGGCCAGCAGGCTGGCGAGGTAGTAGCTCTGCGCCTGGCGGATGTGCAGCCACCCGGCGAGCACGCCGCCGAGGCCGAAGCCGGCGTTCGTGGGGACCAGGATCAGCCCTGCTGAGGCGGGGCTCCAGTCGCGCACGACCATGGCGTACACCGGCGTGTAGAAGAGGACGGCCCAGCGGGCCATCATCGTCAGCAGGCCGGCGAGGCATGTTAGGTGCACGGGGCGCTGGCGGATAAGGTGCAGTGGGATGATGGGTTGGGTGGCGTAGTGGGATTCGATGGTGAGGAAGAGAGCGGTGGTGAAGAGGAAGGCCAGGATTGGGGCGATTTGGATGGTTGGGGAGGCCAGGCTCGTGAGGAGGAGGGTTACGGAGAGGGTCTGTTTGTTAGCTTTGTGGTTAGATGGCTGAGGTATTCTGGGAATCTGAAAAGAAGGGGGGTCCGGGGGTTCTACCCCGGGACGGTATATGCCCCCAGTACTTAGGGTTGAGGTATATGGGGAAGATGAAAAGAAGGGGGGTCCGGGGGTTCTCCCCGGGACGGTATAT